>NW_015162515.1:305995-321612 GCF_001447785.1 Gekko japonicus | reverse complement strand
AGTTGCTAAGGGCACCAGAGGGGTGGGCGCCCAGTTAGGGCGGTGGGGGGGGTTGCAGGGGTTGGGAGGCGGGGCGCAGTTTGGCGCCCCTGAGGGCCGGCGCGCCCTAGGCCAGACACTAGCTGGCCTAGTGATAGAGCCGGCCCTGGTAATGCCCCTGTATGATTCTATGGTGTGGCCTCATTTGGAATACTGTGTACAATTCTGGTCACCATATCTCCAAAAGGACACTGCAGAGCTGGGAAAAGTACAGAGGAGGGCAAACAAGATGATTAGGGGGGTTGGGGCACCTTCCCTGTGAGGAAAAAGAGTCTCTTGAGTTTAGAAAAGAGACAACTAAGGGGAGACAAGATAGAGGTTTATAAAATTATGCATGGGATGAAGAGGAGTTGACAAAAGGACATTTTTCTCCTTCACCCAAAACACTAGAACTTGAGGGCATCCAATGAAGCTGATGGGCAGTAGGCTCAGGACGGATAAAAGGAAATACTACTTTACACAGAGAGTGATTAAAATGTGGAGTTTGCTGCCTGAGGATGTAGTGATGGCCACAGGAATAAACAGCTTTAAAAGGGGATTAGATTCATGGAGGATAATGGCTACTAGCCATGGTAACTGAGGGGAACCTCCACATTCAGAGACATTAAACCTCTGAATCCCAGAGCCAGGAGGTAACATCAGGGGAAGGCCTCGGCCTCTATGCCCTGCTATTGGCCTTCCAGAAGAACTGGTTGGCCTCTGTGTGAGACAGGATGCTGGACTAGGTGGACTCTCAGTGATCTGATCCAGCAGGGCTCTTCCTACATTCCTATGTTGTGTTGATTCTGAATTCTTGTAACTGGATACAAAAATTCACCAGCAGTCTCCTAATGGTAGATGGGTAAGTTCAAGCATCTTTGCCGGTGTAGCGAGACGTGGGACCTCATTTATCACTGCATAAAACTAAGGAAATCCAGATTCTGGAATCCCAAAACAATTATTCCAGTGAACCAGTTTTGCAAATAATTCCTTGTTATGGATTTTTTGTCCAAAATCCAGGTTTTCAACGTTTTGACAACAGTTGGGTACTAGAATCCTACAGGGTCACCATAAGTCTGCTGTGACTTGACGGTACTTCGCACATACTGTAGGCAGTTCTCACATACGTAGGATGGGCTTGGATCCTTTGGATGCTAGTTTCTGTAACCTTCTACTATCAAGACGTTGTGCAATGGCATTTCAACATTATTTTTGCAAGAGAAATCCGTTATTGCTATTTTAATTAGACAGTTTAAGAAGTCCCAGTGTGTGCTTCAAAGTATTGCCAGGTATGTATGCTCCTAAGTTAGGGATGATTCCTGTTAAGTATGAGATTTCGCGCAGCTCATTGCTGTGATCCTCTCTCCCGTTGGCAAGCTCGAGTGGTAGATGCAGTCGATGCGTCTGGTGTCGGTCTGGGCGGATCTTCGGTTTTGCTGCAATGAAGTTGGTGGTGACCTTTTGGCTTTTGACGAGCAGCAAACCCAGGCGATGTGACCCGGTTTTCCACACTCATGGCATTGTGCATCGCGGAACCGGCAACCCCAGCGGTCGTGGTCCCCTCCACAGCTGGCACAGTCCAATTTGAGACCCGGTTGCCGTTGGTACCTTTGGTGGCGACCAGCCTTCGTTTGATGAACGCCCCTGTCCTCGCTGTCGGTTTCGTCCCAGCTGTCATGGTGGACCGACAGGATGCGGCGGGACCCAGAAGGCGAAGTGCGTTGTCGGACCTCTTTGGTGGACTGCTCAGCGGCTTCGGCGGCGACAGCCTCCTCATAAGCAGTCTGGGAGGTGAGCTCCCTTTTAGCGAATAGCCATCGCTGTAGCTTTTCATCCCGTAGGCCGCAGACCAGCTGGTTTTCCAGAGTGCTGGCATGTACTCAGCGATGGATTCACCCTGGTCCTGGTCACGCTTGTGGAAGGCGTGCCTGCAAGCGATCTCCAACGGTCGGGGGGTGAAATGCACCTGTAGCTGTTTAGTGATTTCAGCTAGCGAGGTTGCTGACAGCTCGGCCGGCGCCACTAGCGTCTGGGCTAGGTTAAACACGTTCTTCCCACAGACGCTCAGGAAGGTGGCCTTCTTGACAGCTGGGTCTGTGATCTTGGAAGCTCTCTTATTCATAATATCCTAGTAATATCCTACTTTTCTCCCCACTGGGGACCCTAAAAAAACTTACAACATCATTCTCTCCTCCTCCATTTTATTCCCACAATTACCACCTTGTGAGGTAGATTAGGCCGGTAGTGTGTGACCGGCCTAAGGTCACCCAGCAAACTTCCACGGCAGAATGGGGATTCAAACCAGGGCTCCCTCCCCCAATCCTTGTCCAACACTCAGACCACTGCCCCATGCCGGTGTGATTTGCATTTTAAGAAATTTTTTTTTGTTCTAATTAGACATGTAATACTGAACCTACTGAAAAACTTTGATCATTAGTGAAATGGCTTTTTTCCCACTTCTTCACCATGTTTGGGTGTTTTCCCCTTAGAGGTTTTTATGAGCCTCCTTTTTGGCCCCACTGGCTAAACTGTTGTTCAGAGGTTTCCAAATATCTGGCGGGAATTTCACTGGGAGCATGCATCACTAGTCGAGTTCCGAGCAGGAAGGAAACTTCAGCATGTTACACAGTTTAGTTTACAAATACGTTTCCTGCTTGATGGCAAGATCACTTTCTCGGGAGGCAAGTCAGGAAAAATGTTATGGGACCTTTCCAAAAAATCCCCTCCGAGTTGTGTGTGTTGGCTGCATATCCAGTAACTTTGGCTGGCCCAAGCAGGTCTCGTTTCTAATAATAATAGTAATAATAATAGAGATAAGATTTTCCCATCATGATATTTTTGAACTGATTTCATGTGCGGGAGATCAAGCGCCAGAACGTCTAAACACAAATTTAGAGTGGTAGGGAAAATGAGATCTGTCCTCTTTGGAAACACAACATTCACCGCCAGCCGAAATAATAGAATGTTTGCCCCCCTGTATTGCAAATCCCCATTCATTTTTGACATCTCTGGCTGCCCAGGAGCGTTTCCAGCCAGCTTATTGCACATTCAGAATATATATGACTAGGAGTAAGGCCCGTTGTGGAAATAAATACAATGAACTCTAGAAAGAAGCTTTGGGCAGGTGCCCTGGCCTTGGGCATTCAGCATCAGTGTGCTGCAGCAATCTCAGCAGGGTATAATGACACAGAGTCCACTGTTTTTTTCCAGGGGAACTGATCTCTGCCAATAATAATAATAATCTGAAGCGGTTTTAATTCTGAGTGATCTCCAGCTCTCACCTGGAGATTGGCCGCAATGGTTCCCCAGGAGAAAATGGCTGGTTTGAAGGGTGGAGTCTATGGTATTGTACCTGTCTGACATCCCACTCCTCCTCAAACCCCACCCTCTCCAAGCTCCACCCCTCAAATCTCCAGGAATTTCCCAACCTGGAGGTGGCAACCCTATCTTCTTCCCAGCCAACCATCAATCTAATGTTATCTGCCCCTCTGACTTCAGGTTTCAATCTCCTCCCCCCTCCCTGCAGCCTCTACCTAGGAAAAGTACAGACTTTCTGCGCAGTGGGGACGAAAGCGGCTAACATCATTCTCCTCTCCCCCTTTCGATCTGCACAACAACCCTGTGAGGTAAGTTAGGCTAAAAGTCTGTGAGTGGTCTGAAACAGAGGAGTCAGAGATGAACGCAGGGTCAACAAAGCCAAAGGTCAAAAGCCGAGGATCAAGCCGAGAAGAATTCCACAAGGTCTGGAGCAGAGATGCAAGGATTCAGGTCCTGAACAAACGACGTTTGCCAGCACAAATGACTGCTGGCAACAGACTTGCATATATACAGTGCTAGCTAATCAACTCATTAGCTAGCCAGGAGTGAGGACAGGATCCTGTCAGTAATCAGGGCTAAGAGATCTTCTGGCACGCATGCGTGCATTCTGCCTTTGCTCTCTCAGCTGTTGTCTTCTTACATTCCTGAGCCTGGTTACAGGTGGAGGCGAGTCTGATGATGAATTACTGGGCTGCAGCAGAGACTGATCCCTTGCAGGTGTTCCCTGGGAGGCTCTATCCTCCTCACCACTTAGATAGCTTTCAGCTACAGGATCCAGTCTTTGCCTTTCTGCTGCAGTACTGTCCTCAGGAGCCTGTAAGTCCACAGGCTCCTGGCTGGCAGGTGCCTCCTCAGGGGCATCAGCAAGGGCAGGCATGGCATCAGCAGGGGCAGGCATGACAAGGGGAAAGTTAGCCCCACACCAGGAGGAGAAGAGAATAGTTTGATGGCCGGTTGCCCACCTCAATAGCCAGCCAGCTGCAGAGGAGCCAAGCAGGAGAAGCGTCTTTGTCAGGAGAGACAGCCATTTTGGCAGTTTATTCTGACAGGGAACAGTGGCCAAGCTGGCAGTGGGTGGTCGAGAGGAGTGGACATAACACCCAGCCAATGGCACGCAAGTACTCTGTGTGGCGGTTGATGGGCCAATGGCTGGTGAAGTGAACAGTACAGCCAATGGGAGAGCTGGAGAGTGCCAATACATTAGGGCTTTTATATATCAGATGTACGCAGTCCAAACCTTTCTTCCAAGTGGCAGATAAAGTCTGAAAATTATTACAGGTAAAGTCTGGATTTCTTTAGACTCAGGGATTCTGACCATTTTAGCACAGTCTGCTGGGAAAGTTTCCTCCTCATTCTATGACGCTTTGGGAATTCAAAAATACATCTGACTCACAAGGGAAATGAACTTGGCTTGATCACTGAGGCTCAGTCTATCCTACACGAGAAATGGAAAAGTAATCTATCATAACGATTGTAATACGCCCCTACTCATGGCCCTTAATGGCTCTAAGTCAAAGAGGCAACAGAGAAGGGATAAGGTGTACAGTTCTGTGTATGAGAAGAGAATGTTGATGCTGGAAAGGACGGAGAGAGAGGTAGATGTACTGGTCTCAGAGAGGCTGAATTGTGGTAGCAATTCTGTAAGAGTGCCTCTTTGCCTCTCGTGGTGGTGGTGGAAAATGCTGCCCAGTCCCGGGTGACTTACGGCAACCACAGAGGGGTTTTCTTTTTGCATCTTTTTATGTGCATGTGTGTGTGCATGCCTGTGTGTGCACCAGGAAGTCATGGCGACCTCTGGTGACTGACCTCTGCTGGGGGCCTGAGGACATTCAGAGAGGTGGCTGGTGCAGCCTGCCCCTGCCTCCCGCCTCTGGTATTTCACAGAGGTCTCTCATCCAAGCGCTTGCCAGAGTCGACCCTGCTTAGCTTCTGAGATCTGATGAGATCGGGCTTGCTTGGCCTATCCAGGTCAGGGCCCCACATGCTTTTCAAGGCAAGAGATGAAGAGATTGTATGTGCCATACAATGTTCATCTACCTTGTAGGTATATTCATAAAATTAATACTTTTATTTCAGGAATCTCTTACCACCTCAGACTCCTTTGAAGAGGATGAAACTCCATTCAGTGTAGGAAGATTTGGCTTCCCTAATCTTAGCTCATATCACCAGGCATTTGTAAAGTTAAACTAATTATTAGGATTGCTCCTTGCAATTGGTCTACCCATCTTGGGCTCTTTTGGAGGGTCCTTGTCTGGTGGAATGCATTAGGATCTACTTATGCTAGAGTGGATCCTGTTCCTCCTTCAATTTCTGTAGCTAGAGAACAATAACACGTAATGTCCTGTTAATATCAATTTGATCCATTTTCACATTCTAAATTAACATTATGGACCAATCAAGACCTAAAAACTGGGAAGAAATATATTTTATGGAAGGCTTGAACCAATTTTCACATTGGACCAGTTCATAAACCATGATGATGATGTTTTGTCATTTCCTGAGCTGAGGGCTAGATGTGACTCATCTTCTGCTGAATAGCAAAATCTACAATTGCAACGTATGGCCTTGCAGCATTAAATGTCCCCTTTGCTCCTGACAACGCTAACTGAATTGACGTGGAAAGCGAAGCCTACAAAATTTGTTTATAAATATTGGATTTTCATTAATAAATGTGATATGAAGAGTCTCAGCAATGAATGGAATAAGGAGCAAGAGCACAGGTGTCGAACTCATTTGTTATGACAGCCGGATCTGGCATAAACGAGACCTTGTTGGGCCGGGCCATGGGTGTGTCATAAAGTGTAATGCCAGGTAGAGCGGAGATATAAACTTTATAAAGGATACAAACACAAAGGGTTTTTTTTTACTTAAAATAAAAATGTGCTTAAAACATTAGCACTCTTGCAATATTTTGTTTATTTAACAGTATCTGATAACGGACACCTCTTGCTCTGAATTATTGCATCAAAATGTCTGTGTTGTTGCAATCTTGAGTATGCTGTTCAGGTGTGTATCTGTAAGCTGCAAATGATGCAGCAGCAGCAGCAGAACTGGAAAAATAATCAGAAGACAGGCAGTTCCACTGTGGGCCTGATAGAAGCATTCCGGGGGCCTCATCTGGCCCCCGGGCCACATGTTTGACACCCCTGAGCTAGATCGTCTTTTGCTAAAGCCATGGAATATAAACTTAAAGTCTATACCTGCTCTTTCTACGGATCTTAAGTTGTGACTTATTCAACAAAAAAAATATGTTTATGATATATTGGACACCATAGCAACTCTCCAGTAAATGACTGAAGTATCTCATTGCTGGTGTTATAACTCACAGGAGACACCCCTTAAACATATGATTTGGGCATGTCCAGTCATAGGTTTTTTTCTGGCAGTTATCACTCATATTAATTTTGTATTAGAACATTCATTGATTTTTGAGGATGCTTCTCTACTTTTAAACTATCTACCCACCTCTTCGAGGCTAACCGATGGTCAATGAAAATGGACCCTCCATGCCCTCACTACAGCTGAAAGTTGGGTTGCCAGGTCCGTCCCACCCCTGGTGGGGAGATAAGGAGGAGGGAGGGAGGAGAAGAGGAGGGGGAGGAGGGGGGAGGGGGAGGAGGAGGCAATTGGATTTATACCCCGCCCTTCACTACCCGAAGGAGTCTCAGAGCAGCTTACAATCCCTTTCCCTTCTCACAACAGACACCCTGTGAGGTAGGTGGGGCTGAGAGAGCATTCTCAAGAACTGCCCTTGAGAGAACAGTTCTGAAAGAACTTATGACTGACCCAAGGTCACACCAGCAGCTGCATGTGGAGGAGTGGGGAATCAAACCCGGTTCTCCCAGATGAGATTCCGCGCTCCTGACCACTACACCAAACTGGAACTTACGAGGAGCACCAGAAAGGCCCAGGCTTCATCACCAGTTTGATGGTGCCATCGCTTCAGTCCTGTACCAGAAGTGACATCATCATGTTGTGATGTCATGGTGGTGCTCTGGTATTTGGGCAAAAACTCTATGGTAAAAACGGCTTCTATCATAGAGTTTTGCCCAAATACCAGAGCGTTGCCGTGACATTGCCAATGTGATGATGTTGCTTCTGGTACATACTGGAAGTGATGCTGTCATGTCACTGCTGATGTAGCCTGGGCCTCCCTCCTACTCCTGAGTAGGGGCTGAGTGGCGGTGGGGGACAGGGACCCCCCACCTTCAGCAAGGGGCTGGCAACCCTAGCTGAAAGACTTGTATCACAACACTGGAGAGATAAATGCCCACCTCCTGTAAATCAATGGACTGAGGACTTTACAAATGTATCAGCAGTTGAATGCATGGTATACAGATGTCAATTGCACATGGACTTATTTTTATATATTTGGTATCATTTTATAGAAATGTTTGTGTTTATCTGCCATTGCTGTTGTTATATTTTTGTTTCTACTTTATATATCCACAAAAAAAAACCCTTTAATTACTTGCTGGATTTTGAGGACTTTTTCCTTTCTTATTTTCTGGGTGGGGGGTTTCAAAAGATTTTTTAAAAAGATAGCCATCTGTTCTGGAACTGGCACAAAAAGACCCACCCATAAAGTCTACTGTCGGTGCTCCAGAAATCTCAAATACATGGAAAAATAAGATTCCCTCTAATATTTTAAGTTTACGAGGATTCTCAGTAGAAAAACAGGAAGACATGCCAGCATTAACTATAAAAATATTTCCTGTTTTGTGGGAGGTATATGAGATATTATCACATGAACCTTTTCAGCATGACATTTAATTGCTTCTTTTTAGGGTAGCAGAGAAGAACTGAAACGAATGCCTGGCAATAGTTTCCCTTAGGAAATCTTTTGTTGACAGAAAGATAATGTTGCCGTTAATATCTTGTGTGTGTGTGTGTGTGTGTGTACTCTCTCACTCCTCTTCCATGCCCCTTATATTTAATGGGGGGAAACAAAAGACACAGAAAAGTGAATCCCGTCATCAGGAAAACATCTGGAATGTTTGGCTGTGTGAAACAGACTCCAATCTGTCTGACGCCAGGAGTTTCTGAATTATTTTATCTTTGTTGCCAGAGTTTGGAATTTTCAGTTTGAGTCACACAATCAGATTCAGTCAGGGAAATCATTGGCTAACAAGGCAGAGGGAAAGAAATACAGGCTTTGGGTCGTTAGATACAATGAGCCAACCTGAGACGGCAACCAGCGAAGGCCAGGGTTCTTTCTGCTAAAGGGGCAGCTCAACAATAGCCAGATACGGCTTAAGGCCTGTGTCCTACCGTTCCACTCATCAAAATTTGAAGTGTTCCTCCACCACCTTTCAACTTAAGTGAGTCTTCCGGCAGTGGGAGATCCAATTACATTAGAGAAATGCTGGTGGAAGGCTTCAGACTTTGGGGAGCAGAGCTGGTAGGCTGCAGGTCACAGGTTTTCATCAGAAGAATGCCAAAACATTTGGCTTGCTCCAAATACCTTCCATCCCCCATCCTTGTTTAAAACTATATTACACAAGTCTTTTTCCCCTACACAAAAATAATCTCCATTTAGGAAAAAATGGCATACTAATCACATATGATGGAGCTGCGGTGGCTCAAGTGGTTAAGACGCTGAACTGCAGGCTGTGGAAGGTCGGTAGTTCAGCAGTTCGAGACCCGAGTGTGCCGCATGACGGAGTGAGCTCCCGTCTCTAGTTCCAGCTCCTGCCAACCTAGCAGGTCGAAAGCAAGAAATTGCAAGTAGATAAATAGGCACCACTTCAGTGGGAAGGTAACAGAGTTCCGTGTGCCTTGGTGTTTAGTCATGCCGGCCACATGACCATGGAAACGTCTTTGGACAGCACTGGCTCTTCGGCTTTGAAACGGAGATGAGCACCGCAGCCCTAGAGTCGGACTTGACTGGCTTTCGAGGAAGGGAAACCTTTACCTTTACCTTTTTAATCACATATGAAGTCAGGATCATAATTTGATTTTGCTACACAACTACATATGGTGAAAATGTTACCACATTTGCCTTCACATGCATCCTTAGGCATGTATAGACTCTCTAACTTGGGTTCAGGACACTCACTGAGAACTGTGACCAATTTGGGGGAATTTAAGTTCAGGTTCAGGGGGGAACATCTTCTCACTTGTGCAGTCTGGCTAGCTTGGAAAAGTGATGCACTTGCCAATTAGGGGGAGTACAGCACCTGGTTTAGGAACCTTTTATCTCAGTGGAGAAACCTCCATTTAGCTGCTTGCCCTTGCCTCTATCTGTGAAGAGGAAAAACAAAGCACCATCTTCCATGACACATGAAGCACATAAAAACACACTGCAAGCCTTACCAAATGCCCTGAAGATTAATCTGTCTAAATTGCAGGTTACCTTTAAGCTTGAGGCCCAATTGGCACCCAGACACCCCCACCCCACCTCGCGATTGGTCCCACAGGAATAGCATTTTGGGAAGATCAGTGGACTGCAGTGGAAGGAGGAGACAAGGGAATTCCTTCCATTAGCAGTGGGAGCCACTCCAGTATCTAAACTAGAGGTGTCAAACTCATTTGTTCTGAGGGCCGGATCTGACATAAGTGTCAGTTTGTCAGGCTGGGCCACGTGTGCCATGAAATGTAATGCCAGGTAGAGATATAAACTTTATAGAGAACACAGGCAAATCCAATTAGCAATTATTTATTTTTTACTCAAAATATAAAGATGCTTAAATCATTAACACTCTTACTGTATTTCCCTGACACACACACCCCACTTCCACCACCCGTTATGCATTCACACGGGGACCGAATACGGGGATATGATGCCCAGCCCGTCAAAGGTCATGACCAGCTGCTCCCGGGCCGGAAATGAGCCCTGGATGGGCCAATTTGGCCCACAGGCCATATATTTTACACCCCTGATTTAAACAATCCCTGAACATTTTTTATTTAAATTGGCCTTTTATTCTTTATTACATTATTCAAATCAGTCCACCATGGGGTAATCTTTGCAAACCGAATCCAGCACAGGTGAAGCATTGTGGAAGGAACGGGTATATCAGGAACACATGGGAACAGGACAGCTAGAACAAGTTGCTATACAAAGAGAAGAGAGATTTTAAGTTCCAGGGCTCAGTTTATATAGACATGAATCCACTGTTTCGGGCCTTCATTGAAAGCAGAACATTAGAACATCAGACACGGTATAGAATTGTGAGGCAGCAATTCATGCATTGGCTGTCATTTGCCATATGATGGTGGTGGAGGGTGCTGATTTATGGGGACCCCATAGTGTTTTCAAAATGAACAGAGGTGGTTTGCCACTGCCGTTGCCTGCCTCTGAATAGCAACCCGGGACTTCCTTGGTGATCTCCCTTTCAAGTGCTTACCAGGGCCCTGATTAGCTTTTGAGGTCTGATGAGACTGGCCCAGGCCATCCAGAGGACAGGGCTTACTCTATGATACGCTGTTGTGTAATAAAAAGCAGGCCCTTTGATCTTCAGGTCAGTCTGCAGCTATAACACCTTTCTGGGATTGGGGCTGTAAATCATGCTACAAACAATAGCACACTTCTGAAATTAGTGGATTTCCTTTTGATGTTTACCTTCACATGTCTATTCACATGGTTAATGGCTCCCCAAGACAGATAGAAAGCTCTCAATTCATTGCCTGTACCTCAGTGCTTCAGTTTTATCGTCAAATACTACAAGGACACCACTTGAGAAAAGACAAGAGCTTTTGTTTTGCTTTGTTTACAGGGGTAAGTGCTGACTCCTGCAGCAAATTTCAGCTCACAAAGGCACCATTTTCATTATGTTTATAACAAACATCAACTATAATTAACTACAGGAATCTCAGAAACTGACACTGGCGATCTCAGAAGTGCAGTCTCATCACAGCTGTTTGAATGAAGCTCACTTGTTGCAGACCGAGGATGCTGACATTTTGCTTGGAGGAATCTATCCTACTACCTCCATACTCAAACCTGGTCCATTTGAATGACTACTTCAGTCTTTAGGGGAATGACTGGCTGGATCTAGCAATGATTTAATGTGTTCTTGACAGAGGGAAGTGATTCCTTTCCATCGCCTGGGTTGTGGAGCACCTCCTGAAGATACCCTTCCTGACCCCAAATGATGTCAACTGCTAATAAATCAATGTCAACTGCAAATCAATCAATCAATCAATCTATTATCTGATTAGTGATAATTGCAAATAACTCTCTATCACGAGCAAGGTGCTTGAGCCAGTAGTGGTCATTCAACTCCAGACTTGAATGAACAGGATTGTCTTTATCCATTTCAGCTTGGGGTCCATCCCCCTTTAGGATGTGAAACTGCCTTGGTAGCTCTGAAGGTCTTCCCAGAGAGTGACACAGGTATGTGAAGTCGGGCTGTTTTTCCTGGATCTCTTACCAATTTTCCATTCCATTAAGCACAACATTTTTCTGGACCAGCTGGGATGGTTATTAGGGGTACCGTGTTTTGGTGTTTCGGTTTCTGTCCAGCAGACTGGTACCAGGCGGTGCTATAGGGCTCTTGCTTTGACTCCCTGGCACGTGCTATGGGGTCCCACAAGGTTTTGTCTTATCTTGTATCTTAAATATCCAGGCAAAACCTTTGGCAGATGTCCTTGGGGAATCTGGGGGTAAGGCTCTGTCAAAGACCTTTCTAGATGAGACTGCATTTTCCCTAAATCAGCAGATTCTCAGTCTGGAGTGTTATCAGGTCTGTTTCTGCATATGGACACTCAATAATCAGCTGTAGTATATCACTCCTTTGATTTGAGGGTCGCGAAGAGTCGGACTCGACTGTGCGACTGAACAACAACAAACTATTCCTGGAAAAGCAGTATTTTGCCATAATTCTTTGGACTACTGCAATTTGCCCTATGTACCCTGGGATGTGTAATCCAATCCTGTCAGATCTTGGAAGCGGGGAGGGCGGGGTATACGTTTGATAAATAAATAGATACTTGGGGGGCTGTGTGACAGGCCGTTTCTGTCAACTGATGGGACCCACACAGCCTCCTATGATTTTAGGTTTGTTTTAAACTATAAACCTTCCCCTTAGTTATCCTGTGTTCTAAATCAAGATGGGTAGCCATGTTAGTTTGTCTGTAGCAGTAGAAAAGAGCAAGAGTCCAGGAGCACCTCAGAGACTCACAAAATAGGTGGCAGGGGAGGAGCTTTCGTGAGTCACGGCTCACCTCTTCAGGTGCAGCTAGAACGGGAGTCCATCTGTCCCTCCCCAAGTGCCATTCCTCAGATCTGATCTGCTTCCACCTGCTTTTAAAAAAAATCCCATAATAAATCTGAAGCACAATTATTTTCTGGGAGTACACCCCACTGAGCAGACTTCAGTAGGATTTTGAGTAGATCTGCTTAGGATGTCTCTTGTAATCATGGATCCTGATGTATCTCATTTGATTTAAAAATCAGACACTGCCGATTCTAGGAGTCAATGTGGCTCAGCAGATGGAGGGCTCTGAAGCCCTTTCACCCCTGTGCTAGGCAGACCAAATAATGCTATATAGACACAGGTTCCAGTTCTAATTCAAAGACTGTTTCTACTAAATGACTAAGGGCTTGTGGGCCAACACTGCGCATAATCTGAGCTGCAGCAAGTTACTTGACAGGTTAAGGTCTTTAGTCATTGGAGTCATCTGCTGAACTGCTGGCTGTGATACAAGCCATTAGCATTTCCTTTTCTTTGAACAAAGGTTCTTTTAGAGGACCCAGTGAGCAGCAAACAAGTCACTTGGGCTTTAATGAACAAAGAGAGGTACCTGGAAGCAGTGCAAGCCTGTGACTCAACCGGAACTATCTACAGACAGTTTGCATGCGTAGAACACCACTTTCCAAAAGCCAGCTTGGAGCCAGACTATTTCAGCTCTCTTCCTGTATCTCTGGGGCAAACTGGACAACTTGGCAGAGATGTCAAATAGGCCACAAGTGGGCAATTCAGATTTGTCTGAACCACGGGGAATGCTGAAACTGAGACAAAGTCAGTTCCCGTTTTAAATGCCTCCATTCTTTTCTTCATCCACGGCAAGGATTTCTCTGACACAGAAGGGCAGCAGTAGCTTGAATAAGAAACTTCAGTTTGCTTATACCTGAACATAAGAGAAGCCATGTTGGTTCAGGCCAATGGCCCATCGAGTCCAACACTCTGTGTCACATAGCGGCCAAAACCCAGGTGCCATCAAGAGGTCCACCAGTGGGGCCAGAACCTGCTCCAAGTGTGTGCTAAATTTTGAACTATCCCATTTTGGATGTCACTGGGAGATTCTCCCATATGAAGTGTTCTAGCACTGCTATATCTGGCTCAAAGTTTAGTTTTTCACAAGAATTAACCCTTCTTTTTTCATACTTTATTTATCCTTTTCCATTTCCATTTTAGTTCACGTTAACATACTTTTGTTTTTCCAGTTATTATATCTTTTTTTACCTTTTACTTATTTCCATTTGTTATACATTTGAGTCAAGATTTCCAATTATACACTTCCCCCCATCTTTTAGTAAATACACTTTCATCTATTCCTTGTAGAATTAAGGTCAACTTGTTTCCATCAACTTTGATACTGTTTCCCGGTTTTGTTGGGGCTCTATCTTGTTTCCAATATTTAGCTATCAAAATTCAATCAGTCGTCATTATATGTGTTAATATATATTTTTCATTTGATTTATAATCCCCTGGTACCATATTTAATAAGGCTATTTCCGGTGTTAGCACTATATTTAACTTCATAATGTCGATAACCAGTTTTTGTATCATCTCCCAATATCTCTTCGCTTTTTCGCATCGCCACCACAAAAATGTTCCTATTTTTTTTTGTACATTTCCAGCACAATTTAGACGTTGATGGGTGGCATTCTGCTATCCTGTCTGGGGACCAATACCATTGGTGGAAAACCTTATAGATGTGGCTCACCACCAGCACTGGATAAGTGTGTGCCTGAAGAGCCTTGTTTAGCGTGCATTTGTAATCCGCACAAATGCGCACGTCCCCATGGGACTTCACCGGGGTGACTATGGGGATCTCCCACCGTGCCGACGTGACCGGTTCCAGAACCCCTTGTTCCATTAAGCAATCTAGCTCGGCCTCGATTTTCGGCTTCATTGCTAGTGGCGGCACCCTGGCCTTGACACGGATGGGCCGCACCGCTGGGTCGAGATCCAGGGAGATGGGGGCCCCAGAGTGCCATAAAAAATGCAGGGAAATTCTGCACACACCGCGCCAAAACCCGTGACCCGACCAGGTGGATTCCATTCAGAGAGAGTCCCAGGGCCTCGAACCAAGAGAGTCCCAGCAGGCTGGAGAGAGGCCTATCCACCATCAACAGGTCAAGGGTGCCGTTAAAGTCTTGGAACTGTACCTGGAACTTGCCCCAGTCCAGCACCGCCATGGGGTTCTTATTGAAGTCCCTTAATCGGAAACTCTGAGACTTCTGAAGTGGCAGGGGCCCCTACGGACACAGCAGGTGGAGCGTGCCCGCAAAGATAATTGAGTAGGTCGACCCTGTGTCGATCTCCATGCTGCAGGGAGATCCCTTTATAAGAACCGTGACATGCATCTTGTTGAGGCCATCGGGGGGCAAATTACAGACCTGGTGCTGCGGGAAGTGGGCCGAGAGGGTGTGGAGGTCGCTGGGCAGCTCTGGCATGGTCTGGTGGGCAGATGGCTTCTGCCGTTGCCCCTTGGAGTGGCAAACCCAGGAAATGTGCCCTGATTTGTTGCAGGTCCGGCAGACCGTGTTTCGGAAGTGGCACGACCAGCGCTCGTGGTCCTCTCCGCAGCTGCCGCATGAGGCAGGGACTGTTGAAGGAGCTTTGTCTGCTTTGGTGACCGGCTGAGACGACCGACGACGGACCTGGTGCACCTCGTCCCGTTCTCGGAGTCATCCGACTCAAGCGCTGCTTGTGTACGATGGACCGCCCGCCCGCGGTGGTCTTGGTGCACCTTCTTGTAGGCCGCGGACTCCCTGAGCGCCTTTTCCAGGGTCAGGTCATCCTGGCTAACCAGTCTCCGTCAGAGTTTGGGTTCCCGTAGGCCCAACAGGAACTGGTTCAGCAAGGTGTTCTCCAGGTGGGGGAAGGAACACTGGGTGGTCGCCCGCTGGAGCCCGGTCAAGAACTCGGAGGCTGGCTCTTCTGGCCCCTGGACTCGCACAAAAAAGTCCATGCGCTCAGCAAACGTGGTGGGCTTTGGTGAAAGGTGGTTGGTCAGCG
This sequence comes from Gekko japonicus, assembly GCF_001447785.1. Classification (NCBI taxonomy): domain Eukaryota; kingdom Metazoa; phylum Chordata; class Lepidosauria; order Squamata; family Gekkonidae; genus Gekko; species Gekko japonicus. The sequence continues at coordinate 306,085 of NW_015162515.1, read as the reverse complement.
CTTTCACCAGCTCCCCATAGGACTTGGCCTTGGTCTGCTTTGGCACGATGAGGTCCTTTAGCAGCAAGATGGTGCCTATGCAACGGGACT
>NW_015162515.1:303140-303338 GCF_001447785.1 Gekko japonicus | reverse complement strand
AAGAAACCAAGGTTTTTTTAAAGATTTAGGAAAAATAGTCAAAGAATTTATTTGGCAGCAAAAGAGGCCAAGGATAAAATTAAAATATCTACAGGAAAAGAAACAAAGAGGAGGCTTAGCGCTCCCAGACTGGAGTTCATATTATAAAGCATCGGCAATGTTGTGGATTAGGGAATGGATTATCCAAGAAGATAGAAG
>NW_015162515.1:281704-302712 GCF_001447785.1 Gekko japonicus | reverse complement strand
AAAGACAAGTTTATTAAAAAAGCATACAACTTTCTGTTAGATTGGAGAATGATAGATGAACAGGTGAAACCGTCTATGCTTGCCTGGGCTAGAGATATAGGGGATAATATTAGTCTTGAACAGTGGGACAAAGTTTGGACGAGAAATATAAAGTTTTTGAGATCAAGCGCATTAAAGGAAAATGTTGTAAAGATGTTTTATAGATGGCATATTTCACCGGCCAGATTAAATAAATTTAACGGAAAAGTTGGACAAGAATGCTGGAAATGTAAATATTGTACTGGTACATTTTTCCACCTATGGTGGACATGTTCCGTCACTAAAAGATTTTGGATGGTAGTGAAAGAAATGGTGGATGAAATTTTGGGTAAAAACGTTCCTTTGACTCCAGAGTGTTTCTTGTTAAATATGTTTCCAGAGATATTCTCAAATAGTGAAGCTTATTTTTTAATACAAATGCTAACAGCAGCAAGAATTGTTTTTGCAAAAAAATGGAAGGTAGACAGTACCCCCTCTAAAGAGGAGATTATCTATAAAGTTTTGGATATAGCAGAAATGGAGAGATTAACCTATATTATTGAAGAAAAGAATATGGAGAAGTTTGATAAATATTGGTGGAGATTTTATAACTGGTTGAATAAATTGAAGTATGGGATTTGTGAATAGAACAGGCATATAGGTTGATGCAACAGGAGTTGACTTAAATTTATGTGAAGATATCTGCTAAAGGGAACATTGTTAAATTGTTAATCTTTTTTTTTCCTTTCTCTTTTTTTGTGTATGTATGTATTGTGTATGCATTGTTTTCTGTTGTGTGAATTCTGAAAACTAATAAATATAATGGTTCAAAAAAAAAAGTGGCAATGGTTTCCTGGGAGGATGCCATCGAGCTGTGCCCACGTGGTGTGAGTAGCTCGGGAATGGCAGTGGGGGTGGTTGGAGCGAAGCGGGGAGTGCTGTTGCTCTTGGGGTCAGCAGGGCGATGCTTGGCATTGCGGAGAGACGGAGCGGTGCGGTGCTGCTCTCGGGGTCAGCAGTGCAATGCTCGAGCTCGGGATTGGTGCGGTGAGTGGTGCTTCTCGAAGACACTCGATGCTGGCAGCGGTGGTGATTTCAGCGTGGCAGCTCACGGTGATGTCCAGAACGTGGTCTCTGTTCCAAGAGAGATGAATCCCATCCTTGTTGCCAGTGAAAAGTACGCAGACAGAGAGTGATTTCAGTTCTGGCAGTTCTCTATCCATGTACTGTTGAAGCCTAGCTTGTAGGATCTTGAGCATGACCTTGCTAGCGTGTGATATGAGTGCAATTGTGCGATAGTTTGAACATTCCTTGGCATTGCCCTTCTTTGGGATTGGAATGTATACTGATCTTTTCCAATCCTGTGGCCACTGTTGCGTTTTCCAAATTTGCTGGCAAATGGAGTGCAGAACTTTAACAGCATCCTCTTCTAAGACTTTGAATAGCTCAGCTGGAATACCATCACCTCCACTAGCTTTGTTGTTAGTAATGCTTTCTAAGGCCCATTTAACTTCACATTCCAGGATGTCTGGCTCAAGGTCAGTGATTATACCGTCGTGTTTGTCAAGGACATTGAGGTCTTTCTTGTATAGTTCTTCTGTGTATTCTTGCCATCTTTTCCTAATCTCTTCTGCTTCTGTTAGGTCCCTACCGTTTTTGTCCTTTATCATGGCCATCTTTGCATGGAACGCTCCCTTGATTTCTCCAATTTTCTTGAAGAGATCTCTAGTCCTTCCCATTCTATTGTTTTCTTCTATTACTTTGCACTGTTCATTCAGGAAGGCCTCCTTATCTCTCCTTGCTGTTCTCTGGAAATCTGCGTTCAGTTGGGTAAATCTTTCCTTTTCGCCTTTGCCTTTCGCTTTCCTTCTTTCCTCTGCTATTTGTAAAGCCTCATCAGACAGCAACTTTGCTTTCTTGCATTTCTTTTTCTTTGGGATGGTGGTAATTGCTGCCTCCTGTACAATGTCACGAACCTCCGTCCATAGTTATTCATGCACTCTATCAAATCTAGCCCCTTAAACCTATTCTTCACCTCCACTGTATATTCATCAGGGATCTGATCTAGGTCAAATCTGAATGGCCTAGTGGTTTCCCCAACTTTATTCAGTTTAAGTCTGAATTTTGCAATGAAGAGCTCATGATCTTGTTTTTACTGACTGGATAGAGCTTCTCCATCTTTGACTGCAAATTATATAGTCAATCTGATTTTGGTGTTGCCCATCTGGTGATGTCCATGTGTAGCGTCGCCACTTAGGTTGTTGGAAGAGGGTGTTCGCTATGACCAGTGTTTTCTCTTGACAAAACTCTGTTAGCTTTTGCCCTGCTTCATTTTGTTCTCCAAGGCCAAACTTGGCTGTTATTCCAGTTACCTTTTGACTTCCTACTTTAGCATTCCGGGTGCCCTATGATGAGGAGGACATCTTCTTTTGGTCTTAGTTCTAGGAGGTGTTGTAGGTCTCCACAGAACCGGTCCACTTCAGCCTCTTCTGCATCAGTGGTTGGGGCATAGACTTGAATTACTGTGATGTTGAATGGTTTGCTTTGGATTTGGACCGAGATCATTCTGTCATTTTTGAGATTGTATCCCATTACTGCCTTTCGCACTCTCTTGTTGACTTTTTTCTACGGTATTTTTCTTTTTTCTATGGTATTTTTGGTCACAGTAGTAGATATAATGGTCTTCTGAGTTAAATTTGCCCATTCCTGTCCACTTTAGTTCACTGATTCCCAAGATGTCAATGTTCAGTCTTGCCATCTCATTTTTGACCATGTCAAGCTTGCCTTGATTCATAGTTCTTACATTCCAGGTTCCTATGCAGTATTGTTCTTTGCAGCATCGGACTTTCCTTTCACCATCAGACACATCCACAGCTGAGCGTCCTTTCGGCTTTGGCCCAGCCGCTTCACTCTTTCTGGGGTTACTTGTACTTGCCCTCTGCTCTTCCCCAGTAGCATATTGGACACCTTCCGACCTGAGGGGCTCATCTTCTGGTGCCACATCTTTTAGCCTTTTGTTACTGTCCATGGGGTTTTCTTGGCAAAGATACTGGAGTGGGTTGCCATTTCCTTCTCCAGTGGATCACACTTGGTCTGAGTTCTCTGCTGTGGCCTGTCCGTCCTGGGTGGCCCTCCACGGCATAGCCCACAGCCTCATTGAACCATGCAAGCCCCCTCGCCACATCAAGGCAGTGATCCATGAGGGATCATTACTTTGACATATTTCTTCCTACACTGTTCTTCCCCCAATTCAATCCAAACAAATGGTGACCTGGTGACCATATATACTTAGCTTGTTATTGCTGGTTGGCATATGTCAAAACATCTTCATTAACATGTATGCTAATTTGCTGTTCACCTATGTATATATGCTGTATATATGAACTGTTAACTTCCATTTCAATGTATCTGAGGAAGTGTGCGTGCACACAAAAGCTCATAGCTTGAAAAAAAACTTTGTTTGGTCTTAAAAGTGCCACTGGACTCTAACTAAATTGTTCTGATATTTTAAGTATTAGCCCATGTAAAAACACCCCACGGACAAAAAGCACAGCAGTGAGAAAAGCTTAAGTTTAGCTCTTTCCATGCTGTGCTAATTTTCCAGTTACAGTGTTAAACTGCAGTGCATTCTACCTCTTCAGGACTGTACCACCTCATTGTGCTACAGGAGAAGACCAGACTTTGGCTTAGCAATGCATATCCAATGTATATAAGTGAAATTTTGTCCCTTAAGGAATCTGTACAGATGGTAAGAGGGTCACTGTGATAGCTCTTCATTCTCACATACACTTTATTTTTTAAAAAGTTTTCTGTTTTCTATGCATGTTCCAAAACCTTGCAGAACATTAACACAGAGTTGGTTCCATTAAAAATTATGGGTAAAATCCATAGTGAATTTTAATCAATTACATTGCAGTGGAAACTACCCTGTTTATGCACTTCCTTCTTTCCTTTATGTTTCTTGTGTCTGTGCACAGCATTCAGAGTAGATGGGAAATACATACATGCCTCTCATTTGTGGTTGTACTGGTTGACTTGGGTTGGGAAGACCTGGATTGAAATTTGTATTATACAGCTCACTGGAGGAGCCATCACTCAAACCCAGCCTCATTTACCTCACAGCATTGTAAGGATAACACAGGCAGGAGCACTTTGCAGAAAGGGAGTAATGAAAATAGTTTAAATACAAACAAAATAAAAATAAGAAACATCCCCTGTCTGTTTCATTCCCATTTTCTCTGTCAGCACATTTTGGTTGGTGGAAAATAAGAAAGTTATAAATCACTAAAGACGGGCACAAAATAACCCATTTTTCCCTATTCAATTGCTTCCAGTAAGGGCAGGGTGTTTTTTTTTGTGTGTGGCAATATTCACCGGTTCTAAGCACCAGCACCTTTGGGGAGAGCCTCTTCCAAGTTCTAAGGTGTGTCTGGGTGGAACTCAATACAGACAGGTATAGGAGCTGGGCAACTTTTTTTTTTTTTTTTTTAACAAAAGGATGCTGGTAAAGGGCATCTTCAAAATATTGCCTTTTGAAAGCGTTGGGCTCTCAAAATGCTAACTGTAGCTGCAGGGGCAGATTAAGGCTCACTGGTGCCCTAAGTGTTGAGCATTCACTCCATCTAAAACCATGTTAAACTTGAGACCTCAGGCGGATTCTAATCTGGAACAACACCATTGGCTGAAGCATAATCTGTAACCAATGAAATGTAAGAGTCTGTGCTGGAGGGAAGACAAATGATTGGGTGTTATCTCTGTAACCTGATTGGATGTTAACTATGTGAGGGCGTGGCTACCCCAGCCCCGGAGATCTGTTGTTTGTGCCGGCTGTCCTGTTGATGCTGTGTGATCTTTGGAAGTTCTCCTTCTCAATAAAGCTTGTTGACCTTGAGTTGCATCCTTAACAACACTAAGCACTGACCCATCTTGGTGCCCCCCACCTTTCCACACTGACCCCCAGTCCATTTTAGTCTTGACCATTCTGACCAGATATGCAGTGCAGGTTGCAGCCATTCAGAAATGTATTCATAGGATCACACCATATACGGTACAAACTGAGCTTTTTGCCCTTCCCCCCCAACTTTGTGGTGCCCCCTTTGGCCCTGGCGCCCGAAGCACCTGCCTGGTCTGCTTCGTGGTTCATCTGCCCCTGTGTGGCTGCACCACGTCCTCCTCCCAGGGCCACGCTGCCTCCCTAGGGCTGCACTTCGCCAGGGCGCAGAGAGTCCCAGCCGGAGCGCTGAGTGGGGGGGCAATGTTCCCTCTAAGCTGTGGAGTCCTGTGAGCAAAAATTCTACCTTGCGAGCTCCTGGCATTAAAGTTGTGAGCGAGCGATTTGGCTCCTGCATGAATTAGTTTGTCCTGGAGCCACATCCTTCCTGAGCTGAGACAAAAAAAGTGTGAGCTGGAGGCTAAGAAACTGTGAGCTGGCTCACACTCACTCAGCTTAGAGGGAACACTGGTGGGGCAAGGCACCAACGGCTAGACCAACGGCGTGCCTGGCAGGCGGCGCCGCGCGGCCCCCAGCCGCCCTGCCCTCGTCTTCCCGCCCCCTCCCTCCCTCGCACCCAATCGACGGCGCCCTCCTGACCCAGAAGAGCCAATGAGCGCCCCGCGGCGGCGGCTGTGTGCCTTCGAGCTCTGGCGGGCTCGGAGAAGAGGCCTCTTTCTCTCCCCGGGGGCGATGGCGGCGGCCGGGCAGCTAAGCGCGGTGCCCGAGGTGGAGATCGACCCGGACGGCACCTTCAAGTACATCCTCGTGCGAGTGCAGGGCGAGGCCGGCGGCCAGCACCGCGATCTCGTCAGGGGCGCCGCCGCCGCCGAGTTCCACAGTGAGGAGGAGAGGGCGAGGGGGGGGGGCCCGGGGTGGGGGGGTGTGCGTGCACGCATAGGTACACATGTGCACGCACACATAGGGTAACGCGTGTCTTGTGTGTGTGTGCATGCATACAAACCTACACACAGTCTGCATTGAGAAACGGGCACCCACAGACAGATACGTCGCACGTATGCATGCCTGCAGTGCACACACGTGTGCGCTTTCTCAGTGTAGTCGCCCACACAAACTATGTATTGCGTTCATATGTCCATTATTTATTCAGAAAGTTTTTATGCCTGTCCTCCAGGGAACCGGCCTGAGGCAGCTTACAAAATGCAGGTGGTGCACATACCTACCTCTTATTCTGTAACTCCAGAATTAAACCCAAACAAATGGTAACCCTATAAACCAAGGTTGTTATTCCAGTTTGGTCCTTGCATCTATTAAGCACCATTTATTGTGCTTATGGTAATTTGCTGCTCACCCTCTCAGGGGTGTCAAACTCATTTGCTAGGAGGTCCGGATCTGACATAAATGTCACTTTGTCTGCTGGGCCATGTGTGCCATCAAATGTAACACAAAGTACTTTGTGTTGCATTTTCTGGCACTCATGGCCCGGCCCAACAAAGTGACATTTATGTCAGATCCGGCCCTCGTAGCAAATGAGTTCAACGCCCCTGGATATGAATGGAGTGGTAACTTCGATTTCAGTGTATTTGAAGAAGTGTGCGTGCCCACACAAGCTCACACCTTGAATAAAATTGTGTTGGTCTTAACAGTGCCCCCACTGAACTCGAACTTTGTTCTGATACCTTACTCTGTGTAATCCACCTTGAGTCCCGGTGAGAACGATGGACAATAAATAACATAAAATAAATACTTGCAGGCTCCAGCCACTTATGAACCGAGCGAGGGTGGCCTTTTCCTCTGAATACCAGACTAATCTCAGAGGGGTGGCTGTGTTATGTTGCAGCAAATATAGCTTTGAATAAAACTCCGTTGGTCTTAAAGGTGCCACTGAACTTGGATTGGAGTCTTATGGCAGTCTAAATACAGAAGTTCTGATTTCAGTATCAACTTTTGAGGATGAGCCCAGTTTTCCAGGTAGAATGCTAATATAGGAACTCCAAGTGGACTCTTCTCCAGTGCTCCCTCTAAGCTGTGGTATCTTGTGAGCAAAAATTCTACTTTGTGAGCTACAGCCATTAAAGTTGTGAGCAAGCAGTTTGGCTACTGCATACATTAGTTTGCTCTGGAGCCATCCTTCCTGAGCCGAGACAAAACTGAGCCAGAGGTTTGAAAACTGTGAGCTAGCTCACACTAACTCAGCTTAGAGGGAACACTGTGTCTTGGCCCTAAAAAATTATGATGGAGTAAAATGTTCCCATGTCATGAGCGGTTGCGGGAGTATGAGGTGTGTTCCCTTAGGTGTGTTGTGATGCTAGTGTATTGCACAAAGTGACTGTGCACCTCCTGTAATGCACTGGATTTCCAAAGCAGAGGCTATTCAACAGATAGATCAAGGTGGAAATGGGAGCCCTGTTGGTACAAAAGCTCAAAGGAATAAATTGGTTCTAAAGGAAGCTATGGGACTTTTTTATGCTCTTGGGCACCAGCATGTGTCTATGCCTGAATATTCTTTTGAGCACTAGAGATAACTCCAGCACTAGAGATAACTCCTGTAGTCATCCCGTTTAAACCTATATGTCCATGTTTTGAGAAGCCAGACTTGTTTGAGACGGGTAGAAAGTGGAGGCAAAAAAGAGAGCTTGAAAAGTTTGTATGGCCATTGAGAGACTGTGCAAGGTCTTTTGGAGATGGTTTAGGATGACTTTTATACTTATTTAAATATTTCTATCCCACCCTTCCTTCAAGGAGCTCAGGGACAGCGTTCTCTCTCATTTTATTTTCACATCAACCTTGTGAGGTAGATTAGGATGAGAAATAAAGACTGACCTTTAGTCACACAGTGAACGTCTTAAGAAGTTGAACATTGTAACCACTACCACACTGAAGACTCTGCCTTGCAGTGCAGACATGTGTTTTTCTAATACCATTAGTGGGCTCAGAAGGGTGTGATTCTATTTTGGAATTCTTTGGTAGTTTGTTACCCTGCATTTGACTTTGCTATAATATCCAGTGGTAAAAAGAACTGATATTAGCATTGTTGCTCTTGCGCACTGTTGTAGACTTCACCACCTTAGTTCTGTTTTTCTTGTTATTTCACACCAATAAAAAGGTCCTTTGCAATCTTATTTATTGATCTTCCCCACTATTATTCTCAGTTTACAAATGAAGAGCTGAGAACAACATGTCCATCCCATGAAATTAGGCTCTCATAATTAAACTCAGCTCTGTCCGCTGGATTGCTCTGTGTTTCTTTACAGTCAACCGGCTGCAAGATGAAAAACATTAGTGTTGCTTTTTAATAAACTCTGGCCTCAGTTCATACTTCGTTCTGGCACCAAAGTGTACAAAGGCAGTTTGTGTAATTAATATGGATGGTAAATGTCAAAGAAGCCAGAATTAATTGTAGGTTTTCCTACTGCTTCAGATATTTAAACTTTCACATAATTAAAAAAAACGTAATAGTGCTTTATCTTTGCAAGATAACTTTTAATACTAGTTATGAACTATTTTTGTTTTGCAGATCACATATTTGAAAAAATAAATCCTGAAATGGAGAAACTAGGGTTTGTATGCAAGTGCCTTGGAGGAGGAAAAATTGAGCATAATAGTAAAGAAAAGAAAATCCGTGTATTTGGTCTTTCTACAGTAAGTATTGACTATCATCATGACTAACATTGTTCACTGAGAGAGATGATGTGGGTGTCTGATAATTTAGAAAAATGTCCTTAGTAGTATTTAATGGGAGAAGGAACAAGGTAAGAAACATACTTTTGTATAGGTACGTTTCTGCCATTTATATATAGCTTTTACCAGGGCTTTTTTTGCAGAAAAAGCCCAGCAGGAACTCATTAGCATATTAGGCCACACCCAACAGCAGAAACCTATTAGCATATTAGGCCACACCCCACACCTTCCCTTGGCTTGCCCAGGCACCCCGCAGCTGTCTTCCCTCTGTAGCCATGCACGTGCAGAAGTTTTGGCTGTAGTGGGGGTGGCCAACTCTGAAGCCAGCCGGGACTCCGTTCCTGTGAGTTCCTGCCCAAAAATAGCCCTGGCTTTTACAAAATCAAAATATTGTTTAGTGGCTTAATTTATTGTATATTCTACTAAGAAAAGAACTATAGTTGGTAGCAAAAAGACATTATGTATAGACAATAACACTGTATTAAAAAATTCTCAGTTAAACACTAACAGAAGTCCTGTGCAGAAATCAAAGAGCTTAGACTCTGCATACGATCACACTATAAATCCTTTAATTTTACATGTTAAAATTATAATTTTATAGTAAAACTGTTGTAACAACTCATGGCAAAAAACTGCATCCTAAACAAGTTATTAGAAGGCATCTTGAAGATGTGCCATGGGTTCAGACCATAACTGGTTGAAGAATGGTTTGCTGAAGAAAATAATAGTCCAGCATCTGCCAATTTATACTGAGCATTATAGGTTATTAATAAAGAGTCTAGTTGTCCCACAACAGGAATACTTCTAACATCACATATAATTACAAATGCTATGGTCACTGATTTCTACTCAGGTTCCTTTTGTTTTCTGTCTCCTCTACTTCTGTACTTTCATTGAGAGTCAAATTTGTCTTCCTCAGGCTCTTGCAAATATGCCTCTTTTTGGTTGCTGCAGGGGTAATGCCATCTCCTTTCCCAAAGCTCATAGGTTGCCACTTCCAGGGACTGTCAGTAGTCTAATTTCTGGCAGCTCAAATACCCATAGGCATCCATGTGGAAAGGGAGCAACTAATGTTCTAGGAGCACCAACGATGCTGTGTTGGGTCTGAGATCAGTACATAATACTTGGAATCAGAGGTGCCTGCGTTGAATTATGTAGACTCCCTGTGATAGTTTAACAATGTAGTGCTCCCTGCCGTTGCTCTCCTCTTTGAGGCTGGATACAGAAAGACTTCCTGCCTACCCCCAGATCTCATCTGTGTTCCACAAACGTGTTTATAAATATTTGTAAGAAAGGATGTCTTGTCTTGGTGAAATTTTGAATAGTGAGAGATGTACATTTGTTTTTAAAAATAGCAACAGGAATCCCCAGCTGATCCAAAATATAAGATATCCTTAATTGAAAAGTTGATAGGAGCGTAGGCACCACCTTTCTGCTTTGAACAGGCAGAACCAGGAGCGGCATGTAGTCTCTCTTTCCTTGGGAACTACAGGTTGTAAATGGGCAATTCTTGCTTTTGTCTTTCAGGGATATGGAAAAGCTGATCACGCTGTGACAGTGGAACTACTGAAGAGAACCTATAAGGACTATGAAATTAGTTGGTCAGATGACAAGAAGTGAATCGCTGCTACGGTGTATTTTGAACTATGATGTCAGTCCGTTTTCAGCATAGCGTGGACTTACATCACAAAGTACAATCGAGCAAATTTCATTTTTGCTGAATAAAAAAACTTGAATGTAAAGCTGTTTGCAGTTTGATGAATATATGTTTGCTATTTTAAGACTTCGTTTTTACTCTTCAAGTTTTTGTTTTTCAAACCTTAACCTCTTAGACGCTCCTGATTATAGGATTGCCAAGTGGCCTGGAGAGATAAAAAATATTTTATGCCTTTGATTGAGACTTAGTATGTAGGAATGGACAGCTGAAGCTTTTCATGGCTTGGAGGTAGCATCCCATGAAGCCTCTGTTGAACAGACAGGACATTTCTTTTTGTTTCCTCCTAGCCAGTTGGCTACCCTACGTAAGGGTAGATGCGTATGTCTATCTGAGGTATTAATATATCTTTTGCTTTTGTATACGCACACTCTTGAAGATCGGAGTACATAAAAGAAACTTTGGCATTCTAGCTGCTGGTCTAGGTAAATGCCCAGGCGTGTTTTGGGAGAACCAGATTCATGTGGTCTCTTGACACTATATATATATATTGGGTTCTTCAGCCCATTCTGGTTTGCTGGCAGGAGAATTCTAAACTGATCTAGTCATCCTGTAGGGAGGGTGGGGCGGGGGGGACAGGTAGATTCTGCCTCTTTCAGTGGGAAAAATTTTGCAATTTAGAGCGCAAGACGGCAGTGCCTGGGTATGTTCTCAGTTGATGTCTTCAAAATCTGTCACCACCCATAAGTGGCCTTACAGTTATTGCCTAATGGGGACTCTTTCAGGTTAGGTTCATTGATGTAGGAACAGTTTAACAGGATACCTCTTAATCTTGATGCTTGTTTTCCAGGTTGCGTAGCATAAGCATCAACAGCAGCCCAGTTGCAAAGTCAAGAGAAGGCCAGGGGCAGTTCTCCCACAAAAAAGGTATTTGAAAGAGCAGATCTACATCCTTGCTTTGTGTAGACCTGAACAAGGTGCTGGCATCCAATAATTTTAAAACAAGAATATAAATGGAAGGATGCTACCTGTAACACATCTTCAGGGATTAATTCTAGTTTAGGGTTTAATGTAATTATTAGAATGTGCTAAGTACTCACTGTAATGATTTCATGTTTTGGTGTGTGTTTCTTTAAATGTTTAGTGTGACTGCAGTACTTTAAGGAGAGTGATAGAGGGAGGCAAGTGTGGTGTAATTGGCTGATGACTGAGAGTGTGGGAGGAGGGGGATTCTGTGTGTGATGTTGGAAGAGAGAGCATAGTCTGTGTGACTATGGGAGATTTTGAGTCTATTCTGTGTGAACAAGACTAACAGTTTAGTCTGTGTGAATATGAGTTTTGAGTCAATTCTGTGTGAACAAGACAAACTGTGTGGCTATATACATATATGAGAGAGAGAGAGAGAGAGAGAGAGAGAGAGATTAGACTAAGTGTCTATGCCTGTCAGAGTGGAGTTTTGGGAGTTTGAGAGACTGTGACACCAAGCTTTGCCAGTTATATTTACAAGTTCCTTTCATCAGCAACAGTTCAAATTAACCAGAAACCTATTTTGATCTTTATTAAATAAATAATTTTTTGTTTAAACTTATCCCAGAAATCAGAATAGTCCTTCCTCAGGGCCACATAGTCCTCTGAAGTGCCCAGACCCTAGGTCATTCTACCAAAAGAGAGATATTTGGAATTTTTAATTCCTGGTGGCAGCAGAAATCTACCAAGTTTATGTACACAGAGAGTGTTTTAAAGATTAAAACAGTCCCCCCAGTAAGAAAGGACCCCACACTCACATTAGACTCATAACAATTTTATAATCCACTTTGAATTTCAGCAAGAGCCCCTCTCTTGCTGAAACTCAAGGTGGATTACAAAATTAAGTAAGCAATTTTTTTCTGTTCCAGCGCTTTTGAATGCAAGGAAAAAAAGCTTGTGGAAAAAGTTGGCAGATTTTCCTTTCCTTGCCCATCCCTCAGCAACCTTCTGCAGAAATTTTCTTGTAAACAAAATGCATCGCGGAATATGTGAGAAGGGAAAATCTGGCAAAACTGCATCTCCTCTATCTTCCATGGACAGAGAATTTATTCCACCACTGGCCAAAGAGGGAGGAGAAAGCCATGGTGGCCAGTTATCCCTTCCAACTGCCCAAGAGGCTTCCTTAGGAAAGATCTGCTCTTTCAAAGGCCTAAATTGGGTTGTTATTTCTTATTTCTTTAGATAATGTTTATGCTTCTTCTCCAGGGAATCTGCTGGAGGTGGCTTACAAAATAAAACAGAATAAAAACGCTAAAAAACCTGATAGAAAACATCCAAACAGAGCACAAAACCACAGATTAAGCATCTTTAAATGAATACTAATTTTCAGACTAAAACATGCTATTAAAATGATGGTAAAACGTTTGCCTCTTAACCAGAAGCCTGAGTGACCAGAAACAATTTGGCCTGGCATCTAAAAGGGTGTGTGTAATGAAGGTGCCAGGCAAGCCTCAAGGGGGGGAAGGGTGAGGTGCCCCTGGTCTCTGGTTGCCCCCCACCTCAGCTCTGAAGGCAGGGAAATGGACCGTAGGGTTTCTGAGGCAGGCCTTTATATACAGTTCCTGTCATCCACAGGACTTGGAAGCAGTTCTCTTACTTAGATCACACTTTTCCCCCGTTACACACAGAAAAAGACAACTTTCCTTCCTGTCAGTAGCTGCCAAAATAACTGATGCCCCATTGTTGTCCTACTTAATTACTGGAAGCAATAAACCTATGCTGATTTTCTTTTAAGGCAGTTACATCCGTGAGTAAGATGTTTAGTGAAGATAAGGGAAAAGCTAGCATAATAGGATGGACTAGATGTAAAATAACTTCAGGGTTTTCAGGATGGGCCAACTTTCTATTTTTAGGACAGCGGGCCATCGGGCAGCTGTGGCGAGCTCTCCATGAAGACACTTCACAGCTTAGAGGGAACATTGGTCCCCACCCCCCAACTTCAGACAATGGTCCTTTCCACACTTGGATCTCGTCCCTGGTTATATCAGAGTCCAACTCGGGACACAATACCTTGCATTTATCCCTGGTTATAACAGTATCCGTTTATTCCAGGACAAGTGTGGGGCAAAACCGGGGTGACCTCAGTATAATGTGGAAACAGAAAATACTCCAGAGCAAACTCATTGATGCAGCAGCCAAATCACTTGCTCACAACTTTAATGCCAGTAGCTCACAAAGCAGAATTTTTGCTCACAGGACATCTTTTAAATTCATTTCAATCCTGCTTTCCAGGCTTGTTTTGGAACTGAAGTGCTTTGGTTCCCCTGTTGGACAGCCAACATTAGGAGAAAGATCAGGGGAATATGTTGCCATTTATTCTCCCAAATCAGTGATTTTTCAACCTATCAGCCATGATGATTGCGGTGTGGTGGTTGCAAGCTGTTCTGCTTCTGCACCATTGTCATACCTATGGTACTACAAGGCTCTGTTTTATCTCCCATTATATTTAACATCTACCAGAAACCCCTGGGAGAGAGCTCCAGAAAAATGACTCTCTAACTCGCTTTTACTTTTTAATCTAATCTAGTGGAGAGTCTGACTCAGTGTTTAGACTTTTAGGTCAGAATAAGCACTAGAAGTGGCTCCAAAAGCCGACTAGTGGCAGTGTGACAAGCACTCTGTTTTGTTTGTTCTTGGTGTTCTACATCACCTACTTTCCAAATTGTTTTCAAAGGCAGTGGAAAATATTTCATGCTGTAGCAATTGATCCAAGAAGTTCCACAGATGTAAATGACAGTTACTATAGATCTAGTCCTGCTGAAATCTAAAAGAGGTTTGGAAGTTGGGCTTATCTCAGGTTGGGAATCCTGGAAGCCAGGGGTCATTTCGTGGAAAAAGAGGTGCAGGAGCTCATTAGCATAACTCATTAGCATATGCCACACCCCCTGGCACCACCGGAAGTGTGTCAGAAGGCAGCACCTTCTGAAGCTCAGGCTTCACTGGACTGTTTTGGATTGCTAGCTATTGGGGGGGGGGATTACGCAGATCTGTCCTCGCAGAGGAGGGAGAGCTTGTACCTGAATTAATCTTGGTCTTAAAGGTGCCACTGGACTGTTTCGGACCAGGGGGCCGGGGGAAGCTCTGCAACTTACCTGGCTGCTTCTTGCTCTGACTGAGGGTTGCTGGGAGCAGGGGGTGGGGGTTGTTGCATGTGCCCGCCCCCTGGGCTTTTTACTGTCGGAGCTCCGCTCCTGTGCGCTCCTGCAGGAAATTACCCCTGCTGGAAGCAATTTGATAACATGGCCCTGACATGTTTTTATTTAGAGGGAAACTGTACATAATTAAAGGTTTTTAATAAAAGGTGCGCCTAAGAAAAAAGCCTAGTTAAAACGAAGTGGAGATCAGCAAAAAGATTGTACTTGCCATATTTTTGGTGTTTGAGAGAACAGTGCCAACCAAGAAGAGAAGTATGAAAAGGAGGGTAGGACCTGCCTCTCTTGACAACTCCTGTATTATGGTTTACTAAGAGTAAGGCCCATTGTGGGAAGAAATACGAGCTCTAGAAGGAAGCTCCAGGTGAGTGTCCTGGCTGTGGCTGGTGGGGCGGCAGAGGGAAGGGGAAAATAGAGGGAGGCAAGCCATGTTTATTTCCTTCTCCTTAGCTATAAGGCAGGGCTGTTTCAAGTCATTTTGCTGCGCCAGGTGGGTAGTATGGGAGGACAGCCTCATGGTAGCGGGTATGGTTCCCTCCACCCCTGACTTATGTTGAATTGTGGTTATGCAGTGGCAGCTAAGGTAGAAAAGCACCTCCTCCTATGCCATGTCTTCTGGGTTCCAAGGATCTGGAAAGCGGTTCCATAGCCAGTTACAGGGTTGCCAACTCTGGGTTGGGAAATACCTGTAGATTTGAGGGGTAGAGCCTGGGGAGGGCAGGGTTTGGGGTGCAGAGGGACCTCAGCAGGGTATAATGCCATAGAGTCCATTGCCCAAAGCAGCCATTCTCTCCAGGAGAACTGATCTTGGAGATCTCCAGGTGCTGCCTAGAGGCTGGCAATACTAAGGGGAGGGCCAGACCTGTAGAATTTGAGGGGTAGAGCCTGGGGAGGGCAGGGTTTGGGGTGCAGAGGGACTTCAGCAGGGTATAATGCCATAGAGTCCACTGCCCAAAGCAGCCATTGTAATAGCTGGGAAATTTTCTGCAGGGGAAATGATGTGCTGTGGCTGGGGAACACAGTGATTTCTGGGAGATCTCCAGGCCTCACAGGGAGATTGTCAACTCCAGTGACTGTTTAAGGGAAGATTGGGATATGTATTTTGGCAACTCCAGTGACCGTTTAAGGGAAAATTAGGATATCTATTTTACCTCAGGACACATTCAATGACTTCCAACAGCAACAACTGTTTAGAATGTTAGAGGCAAAGGCCAATCAGGCCACATATGCAAATGACCTCTGTGTTCCGACTGGCTACTGGGGGGAGAGGAACAGCAACCTGTTAAAGAATTTTGGAGGCAAGACTCAGGAAATGCAGCCAGTGGCTAGGGACAGCTTCTGAGTGACAGATCAGAGAGCAAACAGATTTGGGAGCGTGTAGAATGTTCAGGAGTCCACGACCAAAACAGAATTATTATATAGAGACCCTGAAACTCTTGGTGGTCTTTAAGGTGCGAGTGGACTCAAACCTGTTTTACAGTTGAGTCTGTGGTCTTTAAGGTGCGAGTGGACTCAAACCTAACTGTTTTACAGTTGAGTCTGCGTCATCTTGTTGGTTCACTGTTAGGTACTAGGGTGCTAAAGAACTCAGATTAACACTTGCCAGATTCTTCTGCTCCCGAAATAGCTGCAGCCTGTGAAATAGATAGGGATTGATAACAGCAGCTCTTAGCTATTGCCACTGCCAGCAGTGCTTCAGACATGACCAAGAGCATCCCAGGCCAAGCCCTTGATTTACCAAATTGAAGAGACCCCCATCAAGGAGTAGACCAATTTCCATCCTTTTGAGCTACCAATGTAGTTCTAGCCTGAGACCTAGGCCAGAGGAATGTTGAGATTATGTAGAACATACTGGAGGTACATAGCTCTTTACCCACTTCCTCCACAGAAGGCAAATTGGGTGTGGGTAATAGAGGGCATGATTATAGGCAGCATAGCCTTTTTGAAGGGGTCGAGCCATTCATAGTATGGCAAACTGATGTCTTCCTTTTAATTGTAATTAACAATTTTGTTCATAAAACCTGAGCATTCCTCTCCCTTTACTAACCAAATGGGTCAAACAGTTGTTGTCAATAAATGCTTGGCCAGTTCACTTATCAAATAATGACTGACATGAAGATCACCAAGGTCTTTCCACCTTACATCTCTTAGATGCACTGATTACATCCATCCAAACTTGTACAGTTTCTGTGACTTATGTAGACATGAAGTCTAGCATTCTAAATGTATAGGAGTCTAGTGGCACCTTAAAAGATTAACAGGCACAAGCTGTCATGGACTAGAGTCCACTTTATCCACTATAGTGATGTTCAGACTTGGACCTTGAATGGAAAATATCAAAAAATATTTTACCACAGGTGGCTGGTACAACAAATTTACAAGTGGTATACCTTGATTTATTTGGTGTAGAAGTCAACACTATTTTACCCTGCTTATTAACTACTTTGAAGTATTTAGCTAGGATTGCTTGAAAGTAATGGGCCAGATAGACCTTTATGCATTGATCACATTAGGTCTGTAAACAGCTGTTAGAGTGTATACATGGATCCCTGACGAATAAGAAGAGAAAAATACCAGTGTAAAAATAACACCAACCTCAGACATCAGGACACAGGGTAAGTAAGAGAATAGCTATAGTTTGGTTTCATTGGAAAAGCTTGTGGAAGAAACTGGTAGAACTGGTGTGTCCGCTCACTCCCCTTACCCTGACAATCTGCTGTTTACCCTGGAAATCCTCTTTAAAGCTTGAGAGAGGCTCACAAACAAAATACACCACACTAATGTGTGCTAGGAGGAGGAATCAGGTAAAGACTGCTGCATGCTGACTCTTCCACTGACTCCTTCCATGAGCTTTTCCAGTACATGCAACCCATCAGCTGGGCCAATTTCAATAAGTGACAGCAGGCAGCCTTTGAAGTTTACAAGAACCTAACAAAATACCCAGAAATGGTGTATATCCTGCATCAAATAATAATGAAAAGGAGATTCAAATCATATTCAGAGCGGACTATTTCATGTGGAGGAGGGCAAAAAGCTCCAGCGTTCTAGAAGGGAAAGCATTCAGATCAGATCCAGAAAAAGAGCCAAGAATGAGCCCCTAGAAAGGTGAACAAAGAAAACAAGGACATCTTTATTAATGCACAGTGTGATGAGATTATATCAGCAGGGATTCTTAAACACCAGTTCAATAATAACCCGTTTCAACCCCTTGTCAATAATTTTAACACTTCTAGAATTGAACACATTTTTCTTTTTGATGAATTCTGTAAAGGGCAGGACACCACCTCCACACCCAAAATAATGTGCTTTGCTAGCCAAATACACGCAGCCATTTGCTTTCAGCAATTTTGAAAGGGTATCGTGCAAAGCTTCATAGTAATCAGGATTGTAAATAGTTTCTGATGTGAGTATGAGATCATATTTTGCGAAGGGCGTATTGCTATTTAGTAAAAAGTTACTAAATCCTGACCATTCCCCAGAAAAGAACTTGCACTTAGAAATTAAGTCTTGGTTGAAGTCTCTTTTCTGGCACTGCTCTAGAGAAGGATCACCATTCTGACACACACAGTTTACCAGTACATTAGGTAGAGTTATCTCTTCAATCACCATGCTGTTATAGTCCTGAAAGTGCACTCTTTCAGCATTTCCTTTCAGTGCAGTGATTCCCAGCAGTCCAGCCCCACAACCCAGGTCCAAAACTACCTTATGCGCAAACTGAACTTCAGCTTCTGAAAAATAGTCCACGAGATCAAATGTGCATTCCCATATTTTCAGACCTCCTTCGTAGACACCAGTAATTAGGTCTGAGTGAGAAGAAATGCTTTTAGTCAATATGTTATCTCCATGGGAGTAATTTGGGAGTTCTGCCTTTACCACAGAAATATTTACATGGCACAGGCCCAGTAGTGTCTCTACAACTTTATTTTCTAAGACTTTACTGATCTCTTCAGGGACATTATGTTCCTTGGCAGCTGCAGGACTAGAATACTTCTCATGGCTTTTATTCAAAAAGCTGGGCTCTGCCACCTGAGCAGGCATTTCTGATAAAAGTTCCTCATTAAAAATATTTTCTTCTGAGGAAATGTTATTTCTCTTTTCTACCAGGCTTTCTTGCCTGTCCAGAAGGATTAAAGATTCCTGTACCAATTCTTGTCGTGGTTTTCCATCTTCAAGAGTCTCTGGTTTGCTTTCTGCTGTGTCTATCGAGAAGTTGAACTGAAAGGCCATTCTCATGTGAAACAGGTGCAAAAATTAGGGACTATCTCCAAAGTACAAACACGCAGAACACTGCTGGAAGAATGAGCTGCTGAAAGGCAGTTTGTAGGTTCAGTCTTTACTTCAGATGTCTCTTCTCTATAGTAACGTCTCTTCTGTTCGCTCTGCTAAGATTGCCTCTTAAATGTAAACGCATTTGCACTGCTTAAACAAACAAACAAACAAAATCAACAAACAGTAGCATCAATAAAACCCTAATGTGTTTAAGTACATCCTTGTGTTTGGGGAAAGGAGAACTGGAGGTCCATACCAACTTAAATCAATTCTTCCTTCACCTTTTAAAATGTGCATTTAGGTTCTGGGATAGCAAAAAGCTATAACAAGGAAGGGTAAATTGTAGGAAGAAATATAATTATTTTGTTTGGCATTCCTTCTCTAGGAAATTAAGAAAATACTATTAATTATACTCTAATGTTGTTTTGGTGTCATCCTTGCTTTGTTTTGGTGATGGAATGTCTGGCTAAGCATGTTCTCCCTTTCCCAGAGAATGTACAGTAAGTCAATAGCAGCAAAAAAGTTAAGCTCTTTGTCTGCAGAGGACGCTTGCGAGACCAAGTTGTAACACAATAGCCTAAAAAAAAAATTCCCCTTCGTCTCTTTTTGTCTTTTTAAAAATGTGTAACGTCCAGCCTGATGAAGAGGTCTGATGATCTTGAAAACTTGTACAACGTTTTGGGCCAATTTGGTTGGTCCTGATAAAATGCATTGCACGGATCTTGTTCTTGGACTAAATGGCAACCTTCGAAGAATCCCGCTGCTGCCATGGGAGTACAGGGCCAGAGCCCTTCGCATCCAAGAGGTCCTGCAACAGGGACATGCCTTAGAAGTAGGGCTGCCAGATCACCACTGTGGTGGTGGAAAGGGCCCTCGAGTCACAGGTGACCCCGTGGGGTTTTCAAGGCAAGAAACATTCAGAGTGGGTTTGCCATTGCCTGCCTCCACGTCACAACCCCTGGGATTCCTCGAACATCTTCCACTCACTAGCCAGGGCCAACCCTGCTTCGCTGCCGAGATCTGATGATGAGATCCAGCTCGCCTGGTCTACCCAGGTCAGGGCCACATCATCACCCTCAGATGGGCCCAATTGGCCAGCTAGTCCAGCCAGCCGGTTCTTTTAAGAAGGCCACAAGCAGCAGGGCACAGAGGTGACAGTTCATTCCCCCTCCACACACACCCCATTTGTCCCTCAGCACCTGTTATTCCGGGATATGGTGCCTCAGAGGAATTAGCTATCATAGCTTATCTCATACCTCCTCCTCAATCAAGGGCTCTGGGGAGAACACAAAACACCAGGATGAAGGGGGAAATGCACTACCTGCTGCTTGGCGACACATCCACTGCCTGAACCAGGAGCCGGCAAAAT
This sequence comes from Gekko japonicus, assembly GCF_001447785.1. NCBI lineage: Eukaryota > Metazoa > Chordata > Lepidosauria > Squamata > Gekkonidae > Gekko > Gekko japonicus. Next base: position 282,592 of record NW_015162515.1, on the reverse strand, counting down.
CTCCTTCCTTGCCAGACACCCCTTTTTAGTGCCACAAGCTCCCACACAGAGTCGACACCCTCCCCATCCCGTCCCCTGCATTCAATGTGCAAGTATGAAAAAGCAACAAAGGCCATTTTGAGTGTGCTTGAGCTTCATTTTTTTGAATGGACTAAAGACCACATGGATTTACAGTCGCCTCCCGGACCCCGCTGTACTTTACAAATGCCCGTGTACTATTTTCCCTGGAAACCTGAGGCTACAATTAGGAGTCTTCACCTGGGTAAGACTGGTGTTTGGGGTCTGCTTGCAAGCCTTCCTCCCCCAGGACCTTTGGTCAAATGCAACAAGTGTTAGGCCGCTAAAACGGCAATCCTAAAGTCACTGAAATGAATGCAGATATCCAGGACTGTAGAGAGGGTCGAAGGTTTTGGCTACAAGTTTTAGTTTTTAAACTTCCGTATTTTCCTCCAGGACTTCAGAAGGAGAATGTGTTTTTTGGGGGGGCGGGGGGGGCGGGACACACATGCAATTTTCTACCTGAAGATGGGTAGCCATGTTAGTCTGTCTGTGGCAGCAGAAAAGAGTCCAGAAGCTCCTTAAAGACTAACAACATAGGTGGCAGGGGAGGAGCTTTCCTGAGTCACTGCTCACTTCTTCAGATACAGCTAGAATGGGAGTCCATCTGTCCTTATATCTTGGAGAGTGGGGTGATTTCAGATGCCAAATCACAGCAGCAGTCTCCCTTTCTAATGTCCCTTTGAAGTTCCATTGTAAGAGCACTGCTCCTCTTAGGTCAGCCACTGAATGTCCTGGAAGGTTAACATTTCGGGATTAACTACAAGGAAGGACAGGGTTGCCCACTGGAAACAAGGGAAAACACTTGGAAAGCCCATTGGAAACAATGGG
>NW_015162515.1:280951-281369 GCF_001447785.1 Gekko japonicus | reverse complement strand
GGGGCTGTGGGGCAAGTGGTGCTCTGTCTTCTTGGTGCTTGGGGGGGGGGTCAACAGTGGGAGGGCTTCTAATGTCCTGGCCCCACTGATGGACCTCCTGATGGCACTGGTATTTCTGGCCACTGTGTGACACAGAGTGTTGGGCTGGATGGGCCTTTGGCCTGATCCAACACTGGCATCTCTTATGTTCTTATGAAATACATTACAGCTCAAGAAGAGTTGCAACAAAAACGAGGGATGGATCTTCCGTTAGTGTTCCCCGTTGTTTCCAAAGGGCAATCCTTGTCCTTCCTATTAAAGGTAAAGGTTTCCCTTGCTCGAAAGCCAGTCGAGTCCGACTCTAGGGCTGCGGTGCTCATCTCCGTTGCAAAGCCGAAGAGCCAGCGCTGTCCGAAGACGTTTCCGTGGTCATGTGGCC
>NW_015162515.1:276548-280490 GCF_001447785.1 Gekko japonicus | reverse complement strand
GGCGCCCTCCGCGCACGCGCAGGCTGGCGTCATCGCCGCCGCGGTGCGGGCTGGGAGCGGCGCGCGGCTTTGGCGGGCCTTTCGGGCTCGGGAGCCGCCATGTCGCAGGCCGAGCCTGAGGCGGCGTTGCTGCTGAGGGAAGTGGAAGGCTGGGGCCCCGAGCGGTGCCGCCGGCAGCTCCCCGCAGCCCTGCCGCGCCTCCTCATATCCTTCCCTTTCGCGCGCCTGGGGAAGCCGCCCTTCTTCGCGGGGGGGGGAGGGGAGGTAGGGTTGCCAGCCTCCAGGTGGGGCCTGGGGATCTCCCGCTTTTACCAGTGATCCCCAACCGATGGAGATCAGCTCCCCTGGAGAACATGGCTGCTTTGGAGGGTGGGCTCTGTGGCATTGTACCACACTGAGGTCCCTCCCCTCCCCAAACCACGCCCTCTCCCCTGGCTCCACCCCCAAAGTCTCCAGGTATTTCCCAACCCAGACTTGGCAACCCTAGGGGGAGGAGAGGGGAAGCCGGTCTGTGGAGGGGAAAGTGGCAGAGGACGGGGGAGGTTGCGAGGGGGGGGAGGCTTTCTGCGCCCCCCCCAAATATATTTTAAAAACCCTGCCCATCTCATCCCATTTCTCCATTTAAAACTGGTTATTCTAAAACACCACCGAGCACATCTCCCTGGGCCAGCTGGGGTGGAGAAAAGGGCCGAACATATAAAACAAAACCAGAACCACGTCCTTTGCACACACACCTGAATAAAACCCACTCAATCCTGTGGGGCGTAATTCCTCCTGAATAAATGTAGAAAGGGATGGTCTGTGGGATGCACACTCGAGAACCTGCCATCCCTCTTAGGCTATGCTTCTTCCTGTGAGTATTCAGATCTAGAGGATTAGATGGTGGAATTTGGCAAAGGGTCTGATCCTCCTGCACCTACACCTTGTGGTGTAAGGGTAATCACACACTGCGGTTTGGTCCAGTAACTTTGAAGAAGAAGAAGAGTTGGATTTATACTTGGAGTCTCAGAGGGGCCCACAATCCCCTTCCAGTTTGGTGTAGTGGTTAAAGTGTGCGGACTCTAATCTGGGAGAACCGGGTTTGAATCCCCACTCCTCCACTTGCACCTGCTGATGTGACCTTGGGTCAGTCACAAGCTCTGGCACAGCTGTCCTTGAAAAAGAGCAGTTTGTGTCAGAGCTCTCTCAGCCCCACCCACCTCACAGGGTGTCTGTTGTGGGGAGGGGAAGGGAAACGGAGTTTGTCAGCTGCTCTGAGACACCTTTGGGTAGTGAAGGGCAGGGCATAAATCGAATCTCTTCTTCTTCTTCCCTTCCTCTTCCCGCAACAGACACACTGTGAGGCAGGTGGGGCTTAGAGAGCTTTCAGAGAACAACTCAGAGAGAACTGTGACTGACCCAAGGTCACCCAGCTGGCTGCATGTGGGAAGCAAACCTGGTTCTCCAGATGAGAATCCGCAGCTCTTAACCACTACACCAAGCTGGCGCTCTCTGTGCAGGATATATGATGCAGCTTTTATTTGTGGGTGTTTGTGTGTATGTTTTTCCTTAGTATTGGTACTCTGTGTATCAGATTTCTGACAACTGGACTGAGCATATTTGTAAGTAAAAGTTACGAGTAAAAGTATATGAAGTTTAGCTAGATTGACAGTGCATACTTAAAAGTCTTTATCTGTTTTCTGTTATTATACAGGCTTTATTTTGCTACATATGATTTTTTTCTAGCCATGCCTCAATTGTACACTGCAGGAATACATATCTGCAAAGCTTGAATGTACTATGTGATATCAAAATATTCAGTCTCTCTCTCCCTGCCTTTTATCTTTCTCTTGAACCAACCAGTAGAAGTGGAAATATGAGCTAGGCGCTAGTGGAGAATTATTATATTTTCCATGCAATTAATATAATTTTCATAAATTTGTATCCCTTTTCTGCCCTAAAAAATGCATTTTTCTTCATTACTTAAACATTTCTGGGAATTGTGCATCTCTATTACTCTGGCCCTTCCCACTTTAGTTGGCAAACCCTGCCAGTTAGTACTGGACATGCAGTCCTGGACCGGACATTCTGAAGCTTAGAAGGGTCCAACTCTGTTTAGCATTGTACTGATAATTGCTACTGAGTATCATTACCCTCTCATTCCTAAGGGAAGCTCTGGAATATTTTTTCCATTTGAAAAACCTACATTTTAATAAACATAATAAAATGCTAGGATGGATTCCATGGCTAGATAAACTATCAGAGAAATGAGTCCAAGATGGTTAGGACTTTATGGAAAAGGAGTTATTAAGGCACAATCAATCAACAGTAATGAAGAAAAATAGGAGACATATAAACCTGTGGTCACATGAAAACTAAGTGATGAGCTGAAAATCAAAAAGGAATGTATAAGATGAATAGCATGGATTTGTTGGAAAAGCCAAAGCTCAAAGTGGGTTGAGGCTGGCTGCAGTTACCCAAAACAACAGAGAGGTTTTCCAGTATGCTTGAAGTAAGGAGGATTCAGTAAGCCCGCTGTTTAATAAGGCTGCTGAAATATTAACAGAGAAAGCAGGACTAGTCAGTTCCTATTTTTCTCTGAACTGTCCCAAAAGAGAACTCAGTGCAATCTTGCAAAAGTGGTGTGAATGGTGAGGAGACAGGCTTGCAGCTCAAGACTGGTTAAGGAGGGCTGCCTTAAATGAGTCCAGATCTGTAGGGCCTAGATGATTTGCATCCGAGAATACTAAAGGAACTTAACTGACGTACCTTCAGAATTTACTGAATCTGTCAGAAGGACAGGAGGAATAAGTGATCAGTACTTTCTTGAAAGTTTTGAAGGAATCCGTGCTAAGACCACTCCTGAAGCACCTCTCATTGAACCTCATAGCTCTGGATAATTATTGGCCTGTGTAAAATCCTCCCTTATTTGGTGCAAGACCCTCGAGCTCATAGTGTTCCAAGCTCCAGTACCTTGGTTGCCCTTTTTGCTGACTTGCTCGAGGAACTGGACTGGAAGAATGTATCCCTTTTGGTTTGCTTCCACTGGACCTTTCAACAGGTTTCATCCTATCAACCATAGTGTCCTTCTGGATCATTAGACAGGCTTGGACAGGGAGGTATTGTGATAGATCTCCAAGTCTTTCTTGGCAGGTAGATTCCAGAAGGTGATCTGGAGAGACTGTTGCTCTATCGCAAGGCCTTTGACGTAATGCCAGTTTTGTATCTTCTCAACAATGATGCTTAAGTCGTGGAACTTCTTCCTCAGGGAAGTTTTCTCTCCTTTTTTCTTGTTGGTTTTTGAATATATCACACAACAGCAATTTTTAAGGAGTGATTCATTGTCTGATCTGTACACTAGAAATCGTTATGTTTTTCAGTTGTTGCTTGTTTTGGATAACTTATTTGTAGTGTTGCATTTTGTTATGTATGTTGCTACTTTATACTGGTTTTAATTCTAGTTTTTGTTTGTGAGCCATTTTAGAATATTTTAATAAAAAGGTAGGCCATTAGCATTTTAATAAATTAATAAAATAAATGCAAACATTTGTTCTTTGGGCAATAACTGCTCCACAGCACTGCCTGTGCTTGACATGTGGCTTTCCTTACCTTTTCCTTTCTTTCACAGGTGTCTTGAAAATCCTGGCAGAACGGTTTCTGCCCCACATTAATCTTTCTGAGTTAGAGCAAGCATTTTTTTCCGAAGTATTACCAAAGGTATGACACAGTATTGTAGATGTCGAGTTAGCAAATGTCGAGTTTGGATTTGCTGAGTCTTTGCAACAAGAGAGCCTAGAGACTTACTTTTTGAAAAAAGAAAGCTGGGAATTTACAGAAAATTATGCACAGATTATTACAACACTATATCAATTTGCTATATATCATTTGCTATTTTTTTTTTAAACTGAAAAATCCCTGGCGGTGTGGTGTGGGGACATTGGCTGCTGCCCAGGGGAATGGGGC
>NW_015162515.1:234701-276280 GCF_001447785.1 Gekko japonicus | reverse complement strand
GGATCTTAAACATTTTATTATTTTTTACTGAAGTGTGTGTGTGCTTTTCCAAAGATCCATGAATTGCAGAAGTACATGCCTATGGCACTTGTGGGGGGGAAATCCCCCCAATGTCTTTAGTCTTTGTGAATACTTGGTGGGGAAAATGTTTTGTTTAAAAGAAAGTTGCAAACCACTTTCAAACTGCTTGTTGGAAATCTCTTAGGTCAGGAATATGATCAGATGAGCCGGTGTGTGTGAGGGTGGACCCCAATTTAATCATGAAATCCTATGGTCACTGTGACGAAATGGCTGCCAGGCCTTGAAATGGATACCAGCCTGGTACTTCCTTACGTGTGTGTGGGGTGTCCTCCATAGGGAACAATAGAGCGGCCACACCTCCCTGCCTATTCTTCCCAGCATCCCTGAGGGGACAGAGTTAGGCTGTGGAAGGTCGGTAGTTCAGCAGTTCGAGACCCGGGTTGCCGCATGACGGAGTGAGCTCCCGTCTCTGGTTCCAGCTCCTGCCAACCTAGCAGTTTGAAAGCAAGAAATTGCAAGTAGATAAATAGGTACCACTTTGGTGGGAAGGTAACAACGTTCCGTGCGCCTTGGCGTTTAGTCATGCCGGCCACATGACCACGGAAACGTCTTCGGACAGCGCTGGCTCTTCGGCTTTGAAACGGAGATGAGCACCGCAACCCTAGAGTCGGATTCGACTGGCTTTCGAGCAAGGGAGCCTTTACCTTTACCTTTACCTTTAGGACCCTTTTCATGTTTAGAAAGATCTGCCTTGCCTGTTCACAGCTCCAGTCACTGTTTACAGAGCCTGTTGTAATCCCTTTCACCTGTAGCATTCTACACCCCCAGAAGGTTAGGGTTTTAGGGAACCTTGGGAATAGCTTGGGATATGCAGCAAGAAGGGAGAATTGGCAGAAATTGCCTGGTGTGCACCACAGGGTCCTCCCCGCTTTGCATGTTACCAGGGGGGAAAGGGAGGCCAGGGGACACAAACGGGCCCGAATCTGAGGGGTTGCCAACTCTCCAGGGGGCACCCAAAGATCGAGGTACCCACTTCCCAAGGTGGGGGATTTAGCCAGAGGGGTCTCACTGTCCCTCAAGGAAGGCGGTAACTCAATTCAGTGAGTGGTGGCAGCATTTAATGGAGAGAAATAGTCCCACCAGGCAGGGTGGGAAGGCCAAAACAGGGACTTGCGAGCCACAGGACGGCACCTCAGTCTCCCAGGACTGAGGGCGGGTCCCCGTTTCGCCACAGTCACCCCTAGTTTTTCCTCCACCGTTTACTGCTAAACTTGAATTGAATTGCATCAGAAAATGCAGGAATATAGAATTCCCACTGTCGTTGCACTGCCACCAGGTTTGGACCTATGGCAGCCAGGGTTTTTAGCTGAGCCGTTTGCCCGGAAGCCATCTCCACTGTTGCTTTTTACTAATGTATTTTCCCTTGCAGACTGTAGTGCAGCTGATGGAAGTATTAAGAGGATGTGTGCAACATGTCTGTGCCATGCAGGAGACTGTGCCTCTAGAACATATCCACAGTCTTCCCTCTTCTGTTCTTCATGTGATCAAGAACACATTTATATACTGCAGGGTTAGTGAACTTAATTCTTCCATAGACATTTAGATTTAACAGGCCCAAAAAAAAATCTACAAGTTTTTTAAAGAGAGCATTGAAATCCAGTTTCTAAAAAAATCTGTGTTTTGAATTCCCCAGAACTGTCCCTAGAGGGTACGTGATTAGTAAAGACCAAACTAAAAAGTGGAGGGAGAGAACGTGTTGTTCCAGGGCATAATTGGAAAGCTTTATGGTCAACAATTTGTAGCAGTCTAAGAGAAGAGGAGTTGTGTTGTTTGGGGCAACCTTGGGGCAACGAGAATTTTATTTTGTATCTAGTGTAGTCGAACCTAATTAAGTCTGTGAATATAGATTCTGATAAGAGTTATTATGTCACTATTGCTTTTAGATATTCTGTCGTTCGTGAGTCTGTTTCCACTGTATCTGTGCATAATGTGTACATGTGCTTCCTGGTCCTCTGTTTTGCTACAGGACAGTGAATCGCTGTACAGTGACCATCTCCATTTGTTTGCTGACTTACTTCAGTCTTTGTTTAAGGAAACTTACGCTTTGCAAAAGCAGCTTATGGAGCTGCTTGATATGACATCTGTGGATTCCTGCGCTGCTGAAGACAGTACAGCAATTATTGTTTCAGGTGGGTGTGCAAAATGTGCATCTCAAGACGACACCACTCTTCTCTGATGGGCACCAAACTAAACAAGCACTTTCCCCTTCCATGAATGCTGATGTCGCACATCTTACAATTATTCCATTATTTCTGGATGAACACCCCCCCCCCCTTTACCCTTTCAAATTCAAAGCCCCATGGCTAGGGGTTAGGGGCAGAAGTGACTGAAAATATTCTGAATTTATGGGAAATAGTCTAGCTGACTGGATGCTCTGTGTGCTCTTGGCTATGTTTGTTGATAGCATTTTATTTTGCAGTTAGTATTGTATTTATTTCCTTTGCAGTGATTCACACTGTGTTGGAGATCTGCTCTGCTATTTCCATCATAGATCATGCCCTTCATGCAAACACATGGAAGTTCTTAATCAGGTATGTTTTCATTATCTTAATGATACATTATAAGAACTAAGCGGATTCTGTATCTAGCCTGTTATGAACAGGCAGTCTGATCTGTTTGTTTTTAAAATTTTTCCTTTTATTTCATACCATAATCTATATGCAGTTTAAAATTGCGGGCACAAAACATTACAACTCAGAGCAAGTCAAATACAAAAACACAACTTTCCATGATGCCTGCAATACAACACTCACCAGCAGGGGGAAGAGCACAGGTAGGAAGGAGAGACAGCAAAAACCAATAGTTCCTGGCAGAAAAGACAGGCACCGCTCTGGTTGAAGCAGTCTGATCTGTAGTTAAGTTCAGTTGAAGTTCTTAAACTCAAGGCAGTGTAGTTCCATTGCTAAACGGTTCAGGTATTTTTGGCTGTGATTTGGGTTGCTAGCTGCAGTGTTTGGGACTTGCCTGCATCCATTCACCTGATGTATCTGTACACAGGTTTTTAGTCAGATTTGTGCTCCCAGGGTACTATACAATAAAAAAAATTCACATTTTTAAAGGCAATGGGTGTGATGCACAATACTGTTGATTTTTATTTTCTCTGTGCAGTATGTGAAGCTTCACCAACACCTGTTGGAACCTGCTAGAACTCTTAGTAGTGGTGGTTAGGTAAGAGGTGACCCCCACCCTCCATATACTGGTGGCTTCAGTAACAGGAATTTATGGTGTTTCTGCCCAGTGAATAAGAGCTTCCCTCCTGTGGAAGTGCACTGTAACAAACTTAGCCTGAACAATACATATGACCTTCCTCAGGAGGAGAGATCTAAAAGTTGCTAAGGCTTGCGCCCAGCTCCCAGTCTGTTATATAATTAAGGCAGGGGAGTGTAGGCTTGTTAACACAGTAGACTGGATATGGGACATCCCTGGACCAAACTGATAGGCTGCAGGAGCTTTGCTCATTGGTTTGTTTTCAGGGACACCCCATATGTAACCATTATCCTTCTCTTTTTCTCATACTGTCTTCTTCCATGTCTCTTGCTCCACCATGGGGCATTCTCCAGCACCATGATCCGCACCCTCCCCTTATCATTCCCTTCTTAACCTGAGGCATGAGCCCACCTGTTTCCCATCCATTTTCAGCCTGCTCTGAGGGAGGAGGAACGTTATGTGGTGTATTGGAGGTTCGCTGGCCAGACATAAGTCGTGGGTTGCCAGTTGAGACACATTGAATAAGACTTAAATGAAAGCCACTCTGAGGCTTGCACTAAACAAATACATTCCTTTTGTTGTACATTTGCATTCTCCATTAGATGCAATCCATGGCCATAATATTAATTCCTGAGAGTCTGACTCAATGTCCTGTTTTCATTTGGAATTGTTCTGTTCTATAGCTCTCAAGTATCGAGCTCCTGTTTTATATTTCCTTATGTGATTACCATGTATATTACTAAATTGTCTTGGATTTTTTTTAGGCTTCTTACATCTGCTTGTGTAGCCACTTCACATAGTAAAAGAAGAATTGTGTCTAAACCATTTTGATATTCTTTTCCCTGAAAGATCTTGGTGAACATTAGGGTAGACTAAGTAGGAATGTGGTGGTTTTTGTGATGTGTTGAGATAATCTCTGTCCTCTCCAGGCAAAGCACAAAACACAAGTCATTGATAAAGAACAGCTTGAAACATACTGCTATCCTCCATGGCCTTTGTGAGGGCATCCTGTTTTCCTTCCAGTCTTGTTTGCTGCTGGCAGAGCAGATGAAACAGTCTGGGACGCAGGTGAATTGATCAGTACTTGGGGGCATTTGGGGCCTGGGCAGAAGCTGACTTCTTAAAATGCTGTAACTAAATTTGCAAAGGGTTGTGCTGCTTCAAAGCACTACGGAGCTGGGCAAGGCCACAAAGAAGGTTAGCATCGTCTCATATTTTTTATATGCTGGGTTGTATTCTGCTACTCTGCTTAGCTAAGGGCAGCGGGTTCTGTTGGTGAAAGGAGGTGTCTACTGTCAGTGGAGCCTCTTGCATTGGAGGGATGCATCTTGTACTGATGGAACACGCCACTCTTAGCTGAGCAGAGTGACAGGATGCAATCAGTTATGTATCCATCTTTTGCTAGTGTTGCACTTTTTTATGACGTGACGTGTCCCAGGGAAGGGAGGAGGTGACCTGCTGCCCTAGGTGGTTCCCTTGATTTACCTCTCACTGCTTCAGGGAAGTTGGTTGTAGAAAATTTCTGATGTTGATTAAAGTCTTCGGCTAAACTTTGCTTTCTGTTCCCTTGTGGATAGGAGAACGTTGATTATAAGGTGTTCCAGAGGACAATCAAACTGAGTAGGTTCTTTGCTGTTTCCCTGGTGCACTATACCAAGGTAAGAGTTGGCCTAGCTGGGTTTAGTCAGAAAGGATTACTTTTATTTGCATACCTTGTAATTACAGTGTGCGAAAATATTTCACCTAACATGTAAAATACTCATTATGAGAACACTGTAGCATTTGGGATTAAACAATAATGATATTGTTTGTTTATATCTTATTACCTTTGTACAATAAACTGCCCTGTGATAGTTTACTGGGGATCAATCAGGATTCTTTTGGATTCAACCATTAGAATTTTCTTTTCTTCATTGCCTTTCCCAGCCTCCCCCCCTCCAGTTTTTTATATTAACAAGTTTAAAAGCAAAAGAGCACCTGACATTGTTGACTTTGCAGGAATTCACTCCTTTCCTGGTGGAGTCTTGCTCTCAGTTACACCAGACATATCTTCAAATATACAGGTAAGCAAAATGTAACTGTTAACAGATATTATTCAGTGCAGAATTATCACATTATCAAATGTTATATGCCCACACTTGAAATGAATGTTGAAACCACCTTCCTGGCCTCATAGGGTGATTTGCAAACCATGGGTTGCAAAGGTGCAAGCTTGTGCATGATAAGTCCTGGTAACTATGGATCTTCGACGTGGTCTCTGTGCTTTACGCCCATGGGATCTAGTGTGCACGCGCTGGATCGATCGGCATTGTAGCAAGCTCTTTAACGGATTTTCGCGCCCAGACCTCGGGCATGCGCAGGAACCCCACCGCGCATGCCCAGAGGGGTGGGCGTGGACATCCCGCCAGTTCCTTTCTTACCGCCGTGTTGGAAAGACCTTTTCTTTGTCGGTCCGATCGGTTCTCTTTTTTGGCTATTTGCCTCACGGCTCTTCGGATTTCCCCCCTCAGTTTTCTTCCTTTTTCTTAGCCTTTCTTCGTTTGTTCTTCAAAAAAATAATTAAAAAGTTGTTTTTGTTGAGGGGAAAGTTGCCAAAGAAGTTGTTTTTGTTGAGGGGAAAGTTGCCAGTTTACCTCAGTTTGACCTTTGCCCCCCCCAACCCCCCCTTTTTTTCTTCTCCCTGTTATATTTTTTATGGAGAAGAAGTGGGGCTTTTTCAACCACTGCAGGGGTTGCAGCAGTAAACTAGTTCCACCTGACTGCCACACCCTCTGTATTTTTTGTTTGGGGGAGTCTCACCGACTGTTTTCGCATCCGCTTTCAAAATGTTTTTTAAAGGGACTGTTGCACCTTTGCTACAATGCCGATCGATCCACTGCGTGCGCACTAGATCCCATGGGTGTGAATGCACAGATGACCACTCGAAGATCATCAGTTACAGGTAAGCAACCTGTTTTTTTAAGACCAACCAGTGACTATGAGGGCAGTCTTGATTAGTTTTAGCCATGTTGATGTAATGCTAAACCATTACTGTTAAGTAACTCAGTGTTAATTATTGGAACTTTTTTAAAAAACTGAATTGTTAGATGAGTGGGACTGTGAGAAATTTGGGGGTGGTGGTGGTTTCTTTTTGCTTACTTTATTTCTGTATTTGTCGTGTCAGATTATAGGAAAATAACTCTTTTCCTCAGGGTGTGGTATGTCTTTGTTTCAATATTCTTGTGTATTTTTCCATTCAGTTATAAAAAAGTAGCTTATGAGAGATTTTATGAGAGATTTTGGAACACGATTAGCAGAGTATCATTTTCTAAAATAATCTTTTTAAGTTAAATAATTGAGAAATGTAGAGTGTATTCTCTGAGGTTATGTAAAGGCTGCATTCAGATTGCTTATGCCAGCCAGTTAGGATACACTCTGTGACCTGATAGCCCAAGCTAGCCTGATCTTGGAATCTAAGCAGGGTTGGCCCTGATAAATACTTAGATGGGAGACTGCCAAGGAAGGGCGTCCAGGGTTGCTGTGCAGAGGCAAACCACCTCTGGACATTTCTTGCCCTTGAAAGCCACATGGGGTTGCCCTACGTTGGCTGTGACTTGAGGGCACTTTCCACCATGACCTTTGGGGGCTATCTAAACAATAAATGGAATTTTTAAATTTCACCATTAATTCAAGTTGTCCTTTTTACTAAGTGATTGAAATCACCTTAGTACCCATCCCCTTGGCTTGAAGTGCTGCTGCATCTGAGGGGTTTCAAACCCCAAATGTAAGCCTTAGTTTGGGTACACTTAAAGACTGAGAAAGGAGCATATGCCCTGGCCAAAGACCTGCTTTAAAGGCACAATCCTCTCTAATTCTCCTGGCCAAAGACCTGCTGCTTTAAAGGCACAATCCTCTCTAATTAAATAATATAAATGAATGTTATACATCCAATATTGAATGTTTCCATTATTTTTATTTCATTTCATATGCTATTTATGGATTATGGCTTACAGTTTTAGAGTTAAGTATATTAACCTGTTGCACCTTGTTAATCAGCATTCTTAGTGTGAATAATGCTAAGTTTCCCCATGTGACTCAGAACTGAATATTCCCCTAATGTCAAATTGGCAACTTCGAGGACCTACCTGAAAAAGAGAGCTACTGAAGGGCCATTAAAAATACAAAATAAAAACATTTTTTCTTTCCCTTAGATATTAACACTTGCTTAGGTGTTTGGGTATCCAAAGGCTGCATGTAGCACTCACTCATAGTTACCAAGAAACAGCAGCAGGTTTTAAACAAAGCCAAGCAGTGCTCCGGCTGGCCTTTGCCTTGATTCGTGCTGAGCAGCAGTCAGAGCAGAGCTGTGATGAAACGTTCTGTGTTTGTTTTCCTGCTAGCAAGTTCCCTCCAAGTCTTCATGCGGCAGTGATTTCTGAGGCATCTCGGGATGAAATAGCCAAAGGATTCCTCGTGGCCCTGGATCCTCTCCTCCCCAGCCTGCTCTCCTTCGGGCCTTTTGTGGAAGCCGTATTAAGTAAAGCCCCAGGTAGGCTTAAAGGCCCTGATTATCCGCACGGCATCCCCTTAAAGCAGAGGAGTGGTACCCGCTGCGATGCCCCCTCCATTCATTTACACTGAGGATCTGCAGCAGCAGCATTTGGGTTTGTGCCTCAGATTTGTTTGGTGTTTAATACTCAGGGCTTCCTGGGCTTTTTTCTCTCAATTTTCAATCAGTTGCAGTGTGTTACTGGAAATTAATATTTATTTGTTTATTTATTAAATTGGATTTTTAAACCACCTTCCCTTGCAAAACAGGGCTCAGGGCAGTGTACAACAGTAGAAATAGACATATATCAATCAGCCATAAAAATAAAATACAGTAAAAATAACCTAATGAGATGACGCTAAGATTACCAATTGGGGAGGTAGGAAGACAGGAGCGCCAGCCAAGATGGAAACCGTCACTGTTCTCAACCAAACACCTGGTGGACAATGTTCCCTCTAATCTGTGGAGACTTGTGAGCAAAAATTCTACTTTCTGAGCTCCTGGCATTAAAGTTGTAAGCGAGCGATTTGGCTACTGCATAAGTTAGTTTGCTCTGGAGCCATCCTTCCTGAGCTAAGACAAAAATGGGTGAGCCGGAGGCTAAAAAACTGAGATAGCTCACACTAACTCAGCTTAGAGGGAACACTGCTGGTGAAACATCTCTGCCTTACAGGCCCTGCCAGAATTGCATGAGATCCCGCAGCAGGGCCCGGATGTTACTTGGCAGAGCCTTCCACCAGGTTGGGGCCAGGGCAGAAAGTGCCCTGGCCCTGGTTGAAGACCGCCGGATGTATCTTGGGCCCGGAGACCACCGGTAGGTTTTTATCTGCTGAGCGTAATGCTCTCCAGGGGGTATGCCAGGAGAGGTGGTCCGAGTTAATTAACAAGTAAGTGATGCTCCTTAATAATACCATTTGGTCCTTAGGGGACACGAAATGTGGATTAGTAGTATTACATTTCCATATTCAATAAAAAGTTTTCTGGATTTACTGCAAGCACAGGAAACAGAGGCCAGCAGCAAGCGTATATGTTGCACTGTAATTCTTGGACAAAGTAGAAAATGGGACACGAAATGTGGATTAGTAGTATTACATTTCCATATTCAATAAAAAGTTTTCTGGCTTTACTGCAAGCACAGGAAACACACCATAAGCAGAGGCCAGCAGCAAGCGTATATGTTGCTCTGTAATTCTTGGACAAAGTAGAAAATGGGAAGGATCTTGTTCTTTCCTCCTATGTGGCAAAAAGAACTTGAATGCTGCAAGTGGAGTTTAAGGGCAAGAATAATTGTGCTATTCGTCTCTGTTAAGCAACCTAAGTGCTGGTTTGAATGGGCTGGATGACTTATGAGTTAGTCCACATTTCCTTTAACAAAATCCACAGATCTCCATTGACAGCAACAGCAGGCAGATCTCTGCATGCTTATTCTCCAGACAGCTTGTGAACATTGGTTTGGGGGAGGGAACAATACGAGAAAGAATAAATTTAGGGCGTGATTCAAAAAGCTTGCTGGTTTACTTAGGCTTTGTAGTTTTTAGATATAGCTACAAATTCTACAAATGAAATATTCAGATAAATAGAGGCAAATATCCTCATTTATCAAAGTAGAACCTATAATTTATGCTCACAAAATATTTTTTCCCCTCCACTTAAATGTGCTGTGGTGCTGTAGGGCCTAAATGGCCTCTGTAATTATAAGCGGGGGTTTGGGGTTCCCAGGAAGGCCAGGTCTGCTGCAGTGTCCCTTTAAAGCTTAAAAGGCCATGGCAGTATTCGTGCCACAGCTTGCCTGTGGCACATTCTCCCACCTCCTGCTGCCTCTCCCAGACCTAAAATGCTCCTGAAATTTTGAGAGATGTTACTTGTAAAATTTTGGGAGTGTTCTGGGCCATTTTCAGGTATTGCTTAGCCAAACTAAAATGGGATTTGAGGAATAATTTTGACTCAGGCATGTCATGAATGTGGACCCCCAGTTGTAAGTGTTTACACATTTGAGGCTTTCTGTATCTGTTCCCTCAGGCCAAGAGGGACTCTGCACAAAAGAGAGCTTGTCTTTAGTTATAACACTTCTTTAAAATATCATCTTCAGTTCTCTCTCCTGAGCTGCACTTTGCACAATGCCGTCTCCTGCTTTCTGTAATGGACATGTTGCCATCCCAGCCGCCAGAGGTGCAGGCGCTTTGGAACACAGAAAATCATTCCCTAGAAGACAGGTAATTGCTTGCTGCTGAGAATGAGGCTCTCATGGCTTGGCATGGTCTGGAGGCACTCTGTAAGATAGAGGTGGATTGGCCCGCAGAAGGGACAACGTTTGGGTTTAGGGAAGCCAATGAAGGGCGGTCTGATTCAGTCTAGATGTAGCTAAAGTTCCTCCAGTGTTGTATGTTTATTTTTTACTGATCTTTTACTAGAAAGTTAAAATTAATATATAGAACACATTATTAACATCTTTACATAATTCATCTATTCATTTGTCCAGTAAAGTTACCACCAAAGCCACACCTTGTTATCCTTTTAACTGTTGAAACAGAACAGTGGAGTCTGTTTATTTTGAAAAGATTCTGGTTAACTTCTCCCTGATATAAGATGCTACTTTCTACTTACGTATTTTCACTGCTTGCCAACATTTATGACAAATCAGGGTGTTTTGTGTTTTATTCTGTGTAAGCCTAGTAGCTAATTGCATGAGGCATATGGTCTGCCAAACTCTACATAGTGTTGCACTGACTCAGGGTATTCTAGAGCAAATTTAGTGGCAATTCGTTCTGGTGCTTCAGACCAACACGGCTGACCACCTGGGACTATCTCGATTTATTCTAGTGATGTATTATGAGTCTTGGTCAAGGATTTGGTAATGTGGAAGTCACGCTACTGTTCTCCATGTCTCTGCAGGGTTCCCTTGTTTACCGCCCTCTTCCTCAGCCTACAGCAGTGCTCTGGAGAGCTTTCCCTTCCTGTCCTTTTGCCCGGAGTGGTGGCAGCTGGACAAGCAGAGCATTCTGTCACTTTGTACCACTATGTCTGCATCCATTTGTGTGCCTTTGTCACATCCCTCTCTGTGTCACATTTCCCTCTACTGGTAAGGAGGAGTATTGCAAGGCAATACTGATTTGATTTTACTTTTGTTTATAGCTCACCATTCTCACTGAGACTCAAGGTGGATTATGAAATACAGAAGACAGTTCAATTTACAGTGCACGTTTATCCGAAGTAACAATGTTACCTGCAAAAAGCCAGTGACTCTAAGATAAACTGGTGACTTGGATAGCACTTAAACTGAGAAACCAGCATCTTCATAATATGATTTTTTAAATCAGGGCTCCAAATGGAATTGGCCAAACCCCATAGTTTTGATTGATGCTATTTTCCGGGGTGTGCACAGATAGTAAAGGTGCTCTGACCGTACAAAAAAGTCTGAATTGGTCTCGTTATATGCTAATGGCAGGAGGGAAGGTTTCAATAGAGTGGTAGAACCAAGGTGGGCCCTTTCTGTACAGCATCTCTGCTCTTGTGCCTTTCCCTAGGAACGGTCGCTACTGGAAGCCATACTTGCTTCTAACATGATCATCGGTCTCCTGGCTATGGATGTTTGGTGCTTCCTGGCCCGGTAAGATAAGTGTCTATTGAGGCATGCAACAGAGGCCTAACTTTTTTTCCATCTTCCTTATTAGTATTGCATTCCTATCCCACCCTTCCTCTAAAGAGATCAGGGTGGCTTACGCAGTCCTCCCATCCTCCATTTTATCCTCATGGCAGCCCTGTGAGGTAGGTCAGGCTCACAGAGTGTGACTGGCTCAAAACCCATCTAATGAGCTTCATGGCAGAGTGGGATTTTAACCTGGGTCCCCTGGTCCTAGTCCAAAACTTAACCACTAGATCATATTGCCTCTCTATTTGTATCCCACTCTTCCTCTAAGAAGCTAAGGTGTCATATGTAATATTCTAATTTTCTTCTGATAAAAAGGTGACATTAAGTCAGACTGAGAAAGATTGACTTTTCAAAGCTGTCTGGATGAGCTTAAAGGCTGAGCCAGCAACTCCCCTAGTTTAAGATCAACACAAACTAGTCAAACACAGGAAGATCAGCCAGCTCGCTTGCTAATTCTTCTGTCTCATTTCCCAGGTACGGAACAGCAGATCTATGTGCTCATCATGCATTTACAATAGCCAGTTTGGTAAGCAGAGTGTAATGTGTGTGTGTTTATCATAATTAGATCCATATTCTAACCCAGGTTTTGTTTGACCCCTCCTGAAAGAACTTAGCCAAGCTGGTAATACAACATGAGAAGAATATTCGTCATCCCCTTTAGTTTCTTCAAGTGCTTTTAACAGTTCTATGAGTGGTAAATTCACAAGTAATATAAATCTGATGGTGATGTAATCATTCAAAATTTATTCCAGATGATAGAGTTGATTAACGGTAGAAACTAAACATATCAGATGCAGTAAAAGTAAACAGGCCTAGAGGTGTTCATGTTTGTTTCTTCACAAGATGCTCTGCTGCTGGATTTCACTTCATATTTCATACAAACCCCACCTTTCTCCCCATTGGGGACCCAAAGTGGTGAATTTCATTCTCCGTCCCTCCGTTTTATCCAGGTGTGATCAGCTACTGATGCTGTAGGTTTTCTTTTGTTCTTCCCTGTAGTCTGGGGCTTTGCTCATTTGTTTGATTCACCCGGGTGAGATCACTGAAGTATAACTTGCCTTGTGCAGGCAGCTCTAAAAAGGGACCGCTCAATTCATTTCTGCTTGTGGCACAGTTTGTGATTCATGCAATGTGGGCTAATCTAGAACATGGTTCAGTTGGGATAGATATACATATGGGGTATGAGATCTGGTCTCAGTAGTAAACTAAGAGGGAAATTATTGTCTTTAGTGCCTAAAATGAAATTTGTTGTTTGCAGCTTTTGGTTCTTAAAAAGTGTTATTAAAATTTCCCTTAAAAAAATGTGACTAGAGTATTTGAGCACCAGGAGCTTATCATTGTTTCTTACCCTGATCCAGATAAGAGCTTGTCCTGGTGAACATTATCGAGTCTCTCTGTTGGGCATCCTGCTGAGACGCCTGCTCTTCCTGATGGCTCCCGATCACCAGGCGAGTATTGCTCTGCC
The DNA here is from genome assembly GCF_001447785.1 of Gekko japonicus. Taxonomy (NCBI): domain Eukaryota; kingdom Metazoa; phylum Chordata; class Lepidosauria; order Squamata; family Gekkonidae; genus Gekko; species Gekko japonicus. Next base: position 263,350 of record NW_015162515.1, on the reverse strand, counting down.
CTTTCCTGGTCTGTTTCAACCTGTAATTTTAATTGGTGAGGCTGATGGTTGAATTGTGGATTATTTCAGGCTGGTTTTGGTTGGTTAATGTAATAGGGAATGAAAAAGAAAATGTGTAGCTTTAAAAAAGTATATGTTGTCTTTCTGTCTGATAATGGACCTCCAAGGCAGCTAACAACAAAAACCTTAAAATTCAATATAACATAATTTAAATCGCAGAATAAACTTATTACTACCAACCCTGTATAAAGTGGTATAGAAATAACAGCAGACTGGCAGTAACGCTTAGCCAACAGTACTGCACAAACAACAGTCTTCCCCAGAGGTGTTCCTAAAAGTATGCATAAATGGGCACTGGACATTTTAAAATCTTATTTAAGCCTAGTAGATGTTGGCGGTAGGAGACAGACTGCAGTATCCCAGGTGCCTGTATTCAGTTATGACAGCTAATAAGAGCTTGATTTGAGACTTCTCTGTCTGGAAACCTTCAGTCGTGCTCTGCATGTTTGGGGTGTGTGTGTGAGAGGGTGCACATAAGCATGAGAACAAGCTGTGTTCAAGCCGATTATTGGCAGGCATCTGAATGCAGTTGCTGTTTGGGTTTCAGGTGTGTTCTCTCTAATGCTGTCACCCTTTCAGGTGGAGTTTGTGGAAAGATTTCCTCCCAAAGAAATGGAGAATCTGGTCTTGTGGCAGCACCTTTCTCTTAAGGCCCTGATGGCTCCGCTTAGGAAGCAAGTTGCTCATGAGCTTTTTGTGGCAGGACTTGCACAAGGCGAAGAGTGGCTGAGCGGGAAAAGGCCTCTGGAGGAGCTTCCACGGGGGGTATGGCAAAACGTGGCTGAACAGACTCCCGCTTCTGAATGTTGAGGATTCCCTTCTTGGGTCTATCTGCCTGTTAAATGTTATGGAGAAATCCCCATAAGTGTTGTGCAGTTACTTTGTCTTGACGCAATCTTCAAAGACTCGCTTGATTCGTAAAGAGATTCGGCTTTGCTTGTAACATTTTGGGTCAAGTTTAGGAACCTTCCATCAGGTTCCAGGGCGAAGGACACAGAATACAAAATGCTGGGAATAGAAAGCTTTCATTTAAAAAGAAGATAAAGTTTTTTGTTCTGGTTGCTGAGAAAAACCCAAATAGGCACGAGCGTTTTCTGCTAGGTGCTTACCAATCTGGATGAAGCTTCTGGTGCACCCACAGTCTCCAGACAAAGTCTAGCCGATTTGTATAAATTACTTCCTTTAGAAGTATGTCTAATCATTGTATTTGGGGTTTTTTTTAAGTGTTGCTATCATGGAGCTAAGTTTCTAAAACTGCTCCTTTGGGCTCCATTCACATGTTGAGATCTTTTTTGCTGTAGTGTTCACCTCATGACATGTTCTTACCTTCTCATTCTCTCATCTCTTCCCTGTAAGAATGCTGCACTCTCTGCCTTGTTACTAGTGTGCCAAACTGCTGGAGAGACTCTGGAGGTGGGACAGCAGACGGCACTTGTCAGAGCTGCTGGTCGACTTTTGGCTGTTGTAAATGTCACGCAGGTTAGAAAATGTTCTATTTCCCCCACACTGTTGCATCATCTTGTTTCCCTTTACCCATGAGGAATATGGTACATAACAGAGAAACTCAGTGCTGTTTCCCTGCTGTAGCGAGAGGACTCCAGAAGTGTGTGTGAGAGAGGACAGACTTTGTGTTCGTGACAGTAGCAGGATCATGCTGCTGTATGCCATTATAGTATCTTCCTTGCCATATCAATTTATGGCCACATTTCAGGTGCTGTGAGGGTGCGTGTTTTTGTTGTGTGCCTAGCGGGAGCCTCTGCTTTCTAACCCATCTAGGGAAATGACAGGCAATGAAGCGCCCCTCTGGGTCAGTAACCTCTAACTGGATCTTGGCTAAGAGGTGGTACTCTGCCGCAACCCAGATTTAGATTCTGATGGTATTCAAACAGTCTGTGGGAGGAGTATAAATTCTATGAGTAAATGGCTTGGTGGTATTTAATTAATTTGTAATAAATGAAGTACATTGAGTTGCTTTAACCTACTTTTCACAGAGTGAATCTGCCCGCCATCAGTGCTACGAAACAGTTGATCTGCAGTCCCAGGAATCTTTAACTAGTTTAGCTGGCCAGAAATGGAAGTGCTTGGGAGGCTGTAACTTCTCCTCCTTTCTCTGAGCAGTCTGAGCGCTGAAAGCAGAACATCTTTCCAGCTGTTGAATGACAGTGCTTCTCTTCCCTGCTGGCATCTGTCCTGCAGTCCAAGGCTTGTGGTGGGGGCTGCCTTCTTTGCTGCACCTTCTTCTTACCTTCCAGGCCTGGTTTCTGCTCCTTCCATGTTTGTACTGAGTTGGGGAGAGGCTCCAAATGAGGCTGCCAGCTGCAGTCTGCTCTGTCACATCTCATGCATGTAAATAGCTTAGACATCCTGCATAGGAATATGCTTGCCTGAAGTTTTAGTTCTTATAACCAGAACATATTTTTCTTGTTCTGTGAAGGTCCTCAGTCAGCCTTGTCTGCAGCAGGCCTTTTGCTCGATGTTTCGTCTTTTGGAGCATTGCATCCAAGTGGTGGAGTCTCAAATGCTGATTCAGGTAAGAACCAGTGTGGTGAGCAAGGTTAGAGACAACACATATCCAGCAAGTCATTTGTCAGCACAGATTGTTGCTAACAATAAAAGATGCATTCGCCTGTCCTGCTCCTGCTGCAACCTTGCTTTCTGTTTCGTGGCAGTCACAAGAACCTTGGCCCTCAAAATGCAGAGTGAAGAGATTGTGCCTTCTGGCATTCATAAGACCAGGTGACAGGTAGCAGATTTGCTGCACCCTCACCAATAAACAAGTGGTGGCTGGAAGATAGAGAAATTTCAGCTTGGAAAGGAAAGTATTTCAAAGATTTTCTTCCTCCACAAATGCAGGGGACAACAAGGCTGGGCATATTTGGTTATGGGGAGTATAGCTCGCATGCATATCAGGTTGGGTGTAGGTATAATACCATGGCTTGAATCCCCCCACCCCAAATACAGATCTTCGACGTGGTCTCTGTGCTTCACACCCATGGGATCTAGTGTGCACGTACTGGATTGATCGGCATTGTAGCAAGCTCTTAACGGATTTTTGCACCCAGACCTCGGGCATGCACATGCCCAGACCCCCCCGCGCATGCCCAGAGGGGTGGGTGCGGACATCCCGCCAGTTCCTTTCTTACTGCCGCGTTGGAAAGTTTTTCTTCATCGGTCTGATCGGTTTGCTTTTTTGGCTAACTTTGCCTCACGGCTCTTCGGATTTTTTCCTCACTTTTATTATTCTCACTCTTCTTTGTTTGTTCTTCGAAAAAACTTTAAAAAATTGTTTTTCATGTTGAGGGGGGAGTTGCCAGTTTTACCTCAGTTTAGCCTTCGGGCTCCCCCCCCCTTCTTTTTCCTCCTTTTGGTATTTTTTATGGAGAAGAAGTGGGGCTTTTTCAACCGCTTGTAAGGGTTGCGGCAGCAAACTAGCTCCACTTGACCGCCACACCCTTTGTACTTTTTGTTTGGGTGAGTCTCATCGACCTGAGTCTTGCCGGCACTGTGCTAGGTTTTCTAACCAGACAAGAAAAAACCAAGCTGCGCACCTTACAGTAGCGCTCCTTGAGTCGGCTTTACATCCTTCCTCAGCGATGGAGTCCGAGAGACCATCGACATGGATGGCTCTGGCATCGAGGCCTGCCTCCGACATCGGCCAACCAACATCGAAACCACTGGCATTAAAGGCGCAATCCTCCACTTCCACTCCAGTGAAGAAGAAGCCCAAGCCAAGTAAGGAGCACAAGTCCGCAAAAAAGGGCTCCTCTAAGTCCCTAAAGGCGGCAAAGAAAGGGGAAGGTAGCGGTATCTGCACTAGGGATGCCCCAAAAGTGCCTCCTGCTCCAACGGCAGTATCGACATCGGAGGTCCATGCCCCTCCACCAATACACACCATCCAGCTCCTGGACTCCCCTATACAACAGCTCGAAGAACGTCCTTACTCCGATATCGAGACGGTACAGCTCCTTACTCGTCCTATGGATGCAGAGGCTTCTCCCTCTCCTTCCCTGTCGTTGACTTTGACGGTGTCAGAGGCTCCCGGCATCGATTCACATCGGAATTGACACGCCTCTAGCAGCACGCAGCGTCACCCTCCACGTCTGCGTCTTGAACCTGCCGATATCGATGACCGAGATTATAGGGACCACTCTCACAGACAAACTGCTCCTTTGTCTCCGAGACGTCCTCGTTCCAGAAGTCGATCCCCCCCGAGTCTTTATTCCACCACCACCACCTCTGTCTTGGGATCAACGCCAGCTGAGGTATCTCTACGGGGGTTATCCACCATCCATGCCGTGGTTGACTCCGGCGGGTTATTCAGACTGGGATCGGTACTCGACTCACTCTGTCCACAGATCAAGGTCACCCTACAAATCCAAACCTTCAGCATCTCTGTCTCGTCCTCCGGCAGACGATCCTTCCCACCATAATCCAGAATTTTGTCGTCCCAACCCCCAAGTCGTACCACCAAAGATTTTAACTACTCAAACGGAAGTCACTCCTATTCAAGTGCCAGATCAGGACTCCTCTAATTCCACAGGATTCTGATACCAAGGCCTCTGAGGTTGACACCTCCCCTGACCATAAATCTCCTAACCAAGCTGTCACAGATGATCTCCCTATATCTCCATCTGACAATATCACGTCCTATGCAGACCTCGTGAAAAGAATGGCCCATTCTCTAGGCCTCTCAGTCATTCAACACCAACCTCAGGTTACAGATGCTGTTATCCATATCGTGCAATTGGATACCTCTACTACCTTTGCACTGCCCATGTCTGCGGTCCTTCTACAAGCTGCGAAAACACCATGGGAGAAGCCTTCAGCGGCCCCAGTGTCAACAAGACGCCTGGACCAGATGTACAGAGTCCAGGAGACCGGAGCGGAATTTTTATTTTACCACCCTCAGCCCAACTCGATGGTTGTTACATCCTCATCCAAATCAAAACGAACGCACTCTGCACCTTCTGACAGAAGAAGAAGAAAATAAGAGATTGGATTTATACCCCGCCCTTCACTTGGAGTCTCAGAGCGGCTTACAAACTCCTTTCCCTTCCCCTCCCCACAACAGACACCCTGTGAGGTGGGTGGGGCTGAAAGAACTCTGACACAAACTGCTCTTTTTCAAGGACAGCTGTGCCGGAGCTTGTGACTGACCCAAGGTCACATCAGCAGGTGCAAGTGGAGGAGGAGTGGGGAATCAAACCCGGTTCTCCCAGATTAGAGTCTGCACACTTAACCACTACACCAAACTGACAGGGAAAGCAGAAAATTGGACGCGTTTGGGGGACGCTTCTATTCCACGGGAGCATTGGGCGTGAAAACCACAAATTATTTAGCCTGCATGAGCAGGTATCAGTACACTCTTTGGGAAAGGTTCTCTGAATTCCTGACACACCTCCCCGAAGACAAGCTTCAGGCAGCCAGAATTATCCAGAAGGAGGGCGTGGTACTCGCGAAGCAGCAGATCAACACTTCCAAAATGCCCTAGACGCTTCCTTGAGAACAATGGCCTCAGCAATAGCTCTAAAAACAGCATTCCTGGCTCCGTAATACCAATCTCCCTCAAGATACTAGGTCTTATGTCGAAGACCTTTCTTTCGATGACCTTGGTCTCTTCAACAGCACTACTGATACCATACTCCAAGATAAGGATAAGAGCATAAAGGCCTCTCGCGCTCTAGGAGTGTCATCTTCCACGAGGCAGCAATATCGCCCTCGCACCTGGTCTAGGCCCTGGCAAAGACGCACCCCGAATCGTCAGTCTCCTGACAGACAATGGTGACTGCGTATGTCTTCGGAAGGCCAAAAACCAACCTTTCAAAAACCCAGGTTTGGATCCGGACAGCAGTCGTCTTGCACCAAGCAGGCGAAGTCTTCCAAGCAGGGTTTTTGACTTCCCTCCCACCGAGTCAGCTCAAACCCAGCTTTCTCCCTTCCCTCACACCTGGCGTCATATCACCACGGATGAATGGGTGCTGTGCATCGTGACCCAAGGCTACTGTATCCAACTCCACCAGAACGCCATTACGCATGTCGTCGTCTCTACACCCCCTTCCCCACCTCTCCTAGAGGAGGTGTCCATCCTTCTGCACAAAGGAGCCATTGAGCCGGTACCACCATGTCTACACGGGAAGAGGTTCTATTCCCGCTATTTTACGGTTCCAAAGCGAGATGGAGGCATTCGACCTATATTAGACCTAAGGGTGTTGAACTGCTATGTCACCTACCACCGCTTCCGCATGGTGTCATTGCAGCAGATTATGCCACTCCTGCAGAGAAACGTCTGGATGGCCACCCTCGACCTCCAAGATGCGTACATCCACCTCACCATCCACCCCTCCCACTGCCAATACCTACGCTTTGCAATTGGTCAACAGCATTACCAATATGCAGCCCTGCCATTCGGCCTCTCAAGCGCCCCAAGAGTCTTCACAAAGACTATGATTGTCGTTGCAGCTTTCCTCCGTCTCAGGGGTATTTCCATCTACCCCTGTATCAACGATTGGCTTTTGGTCGCACCTTCCGAGAATGCACTGATCTCAAACATCAGCGAGACACTGGCACTCTTAGAAAATCTGGGCCTACAGGTCAATTGGGAAAAGTCTCAATTATGTCCAGTCCAAAGAATGCAATACATTGGTGCTATATTGGATTCCAAGACATGCATGGCTTACCTGCCTCAGGACAGAGCGGCAGACATAATTTCTTTAGCCACCGTCATATATACCCAACCTTCTGTCACTGCCTTCCAAATTCAGAGGCTTCTCGGCCTTATGGCTGCAACTACGTCGGTTCTCGTCTTTGCCAGACTAAAAATGTGTTGTCTACAACTGTGGTGGAAGCGGCACATAAACTTCCTGGAACTGCTTGCAATACAGTTCGCTGTCACCAGCTTCCTACCTCTGATCAAGGGGAAGTGTGTTACGATCCTCACGGACAACACTACTGCACTCAGTTATGTCAACAAGCAAGGGAGCACTGTCTCCTACGCCTCTGCAACCTTACCATCCAGTTGTGAAACCTTTGCATCGCCCACAATGTTTTCTGGGTAGTCACACACATCCCAGGACACATGGATGTGCAGGCAGACCACCTAAGTCGAGCAGGACTCAGCCTTCACGAGTGGGAAATGAACCCAGCCTACCTCCTCCCACTCTTTTGCAGGTGGGGAGTTCCCCAAGTCGATCTTTTTGCCTCCAGAGCCAACAAAAAGTGTCCTTTATTCTGCAGTCGAGGTGGCAGGGACCCACAGTCTCTAGGGGACGGTCTCCTCTATCCGTGGTCCACAGGGCTTCTTTACCTGTTCCCTCCGCTACCCCTGCTTCTAAGAGTGGTTTGCAAAATCATCAGCGATGGAGCGAACTGCATCTTGATAACCCCGTGGTGGCCGAGGCAACCATGGTTCTCGACCATCCTCGAATTGTCAGCAGGGGTCTATCACCAATTCCCTCCGGCACAGGACCTCCTCTTCCTGTCCGACTCCCCTCTCCTGTACCACGACGTGCCACAGATGAAGTTGACTGCCTGGAGAATAGCGTCAACAGCTTTTCCACCCGCGTAGCTAACGTCTTACTAAATGGAAGAAAGCCTACTACGCGAAAGTCCTACCATTACAAATGGCAAAAATTCTGTTCCTCCTTGGGTGATGATGCCCCTCAAGCCACCTCAGTGGGTCTTGAGAAAGTTTTCCAATTCCTCCTGTCCCTCGCTGACTCAGGACTTTCTCACTCCTCGTTAAGAGTTTATTTGGCCGCTCTTTCGGTCTACCATGTTCAAGTTGACGGATGCACTCTGTTTTCGCATCCGCTTGCAAAACTTTTTTAAAGGGACTGTTGCACCTTTACCCTCCCATCAAAACTCCTGTAGTTCCCTGGGACCTTCCTCTAGTTCTTCGTCAGCTCACGAGGAAACCCTTTGAGCCACTCGCAACGTGTGACCTAAAATTCCCGTCATGGAAGACGGCCTTTCTGGTTGCTGTCACCTCTGCGAGGCGAGTTGGAGAAATACTGGCTTTCAGACACGGCACGCCTTACTTGTCCTTTTTGCCAGACGGTCTCTGCCTCGTCCCTGACATCTCGTTCCTGCCAAAGGTAGTGTCAGAGTTCTACCTACAGGCAGAGGTCTTCCTCCTGGATTTCTTCCCGGCTCCAACAGGACAGACTGTTACACACCTTAGATGTGAAACGTGCGCTCCTGTTCTACCTGAACAGAACCCGTCCAGCGAGACGTGACTCCCAACTGTTCGTCTCATACGCACCAGCAAGGCTGGAGACTCGCATCATGGCTCAGCGCCTCTTGAGTTGGATTGCGGGTCTCATGCGCCTCTGCTACCTGATTGCCAAACAGCCATTGCCTGGCCCGATCAGGGCCCATTCAACTCGAGCTGTTGTGGCTTCCACTGCCCTTCTCCAGGGAGTTCCCCTAACGAACATATGCAAAGCCGCTACGTGGGCCACGCCTAACACCTTCATAAGGCACTACGCCCTAGACATCCGTAAGAACTCTTAATACAGACATGGGACGTCGCATTCTATCTTCGGCTACGCAGTAAGGACCTGCCAGCACCCTCCTCCAGGTAGGCCACTGCTCGCTAATCTCCCATTGGTGTGAAGCACAGAGACCACGTCAAAGATAAACAGGTTGCTTACCTGTAACTGATGATCTTTGAGTGGTCATCTGTGCATTCACACCACCCACCCTCCTTCCCTGCTGCTGTCAGCTTCTACATTTTCCATAGGGGTTGATTTGCGGCGGTTCGAAGGAACTGGCGGGATGTCCGCCCCCACCCCTCTGGGCATGCGCGGTGGGGTTCCTGCGCATGCCTGAGGTCTGGGCGCGAAAATCCATTAAAAGAGCTTGCTACAATGCCAATCGATCCAGCGTGTGTGCACTAGATCCCATGGGTGTGAATGCACAGATGACCACTCGAAGATCACCAGTTACAGGTAAGCAACCTGTTTTTCTGTCTCTTCATGGCTTTTACGATGGTTTGGTGTTGCATCTATATAGCCTGGATCCCCATCAATCAGGGTCTGAAACAGGCTAGTAAACCTGATTTAGAGCACTAACCTGACTCCCAGTTTGCTTCCAGATATAATTCAAATTGCTGATGTTGACCTAGAAAGCCCTAAGCACTCCAGGACGTGGGTAGCTGAAGGTCTGCCTGTTGCTCTTTCAGATGCTAGGTGTCTGCTAGATAGAGAACCTCCTACGTGGTTATGCCCCATTTGTGGAACACCTTCTCAAGGCACGTTGGCCTGGCACTTCTTTTGTAGACAAGAGGTGAAATCTGTACAGGCCTGTAGCCAGCAGGGTGTGTGTGTGTGCACGGGCTCTGCCCCCTTTCAGATTTGCCCTGCCTCCACTCCCTCTCCCCCCTCCTACTTCACAGGGCGTCTGTTGCGGGGAGGGGAAGGGAAAGGGATTATAAGCCGCTTGTCCGATCCCTCACAGCTATAAGTCCCATACACGTTTAAGCAAAGTAGTATTTTATTAAAGCCATGTTAGAGCAGGAACAAGTGCACTGTTAAGAATACCTGGGACGGGCTGAACAGGGGATAATGAAAGACATTCAAACAGACAATAACCAATAGAGTTGGTTCCCACCGCGCGGGCAGACTTTCATATTCGCGCTCAAAAGCCTGAGAAGCAACGTTTCTATAAAGATAAACAATTAAAACTTCACACGGTCCAGCTCATTATAGTCTAAGCTAAGCGGCTCCTTCTCCCCACCTGTTAACCTTGCAGATAAGCGTACACTAGAGTTCATAGAATGGAATGCATGACACAGGGATACACACAGAACACAGAGGCGGCATGTGCAGATGCCAGACGAGAGAGGGGGTGTGACGAGGGGGGGGAGAGTGCCCTGAGCTTTCTTTCCTGGGCCATTACGTTGACCCTGCTGGTGGGATAGCTGAAGCTGTGGCAGGAGCCTCCTTTACAGGTTGGTGGTTGTCCCTGTTTTAATGCCATCTTGTTTGTGTTTATGAATTCAGAAGCCACCTTCAATGTCCTACTCCTGCAGAAATGCAGCACAGAATTCATTTTAATGCTAAGGAAGATTCATCCCGGGGATGGGAGGGTAGGTTAGTGGTATGTAAACTTTTGAGGTGTTTCTGTTCTCCTGATGAGGTGCAAGGGATTGGTAGCATTATGTCTGCTCTGGGGCTTTGGAGTTCCTGTGAGCAAGCAGGTTAGTGGTATGTGAGCTTTTGAGGTGTTTCTGCTCTCCTGATAAGGTGTAAGGGATTGGCAGCATTATTGAGGTGTAAGGGATTGGCAACAGACTCTGGGGCTTTGGAGTTCCTGTGAGCAAAGAAATGGCAGTGTGTACCCAGCCCTTTGCGTAGTGTGAAGTTTCCAGTTGTATTGACTAGTTATGTCTAAAAACATTAGGATAAACTGGTTGGGTCAGGCTTTCCATGAAGCATTTGTTTCAGCGGCTGATTCCAGAATGGGTGCGGCCTTCTTTCTTTGTGTGTCTTTAAAATAAACTGGCTGCACCAGAGCATGAAGGGGGCACCAGTCTGCCTCCGTGCTTCAAAGAAAAACTTGGGACTTCACTTGTTGACAGTTGCAGGTTGGCACACTCCTTGCGTCGTGTCTTACTGGTTGGACATGAATGTGCCACTTTAGACATTAAACAGAAATTTGTTTCTATCATACTCCCTTTAATTTTGATAGTTCTTAAACTTCTCTCTTCATGTAGGTATTGATATTGCAGAATTCTCTCCTCCAGCTGAATCCCCCGGACCATGTTCTGCTTGCAATCTTAGATTTTCTCTCTTCAGTGGGGAAATTATGTATTCCCCCAGATTTTCAGGTAAATATGGTGGACTGTTATTCTGTCTGTCCCTTGGGTAGCTTTCTGTATGTGTCCTTTATGGTAAAGACAATGAAACAAGGTACCAGAATCTTGAAAATTATTTTATCAACAGCAGCCATCAAGTAGTTAAGGAAGGTCCAAGTAAACAGAGTCTGAAAACTCAGTAATCCATGAAGGAAGGTATAGACAGAGTAAGACCCCTTAGTCCTCCAGACAGAGTTTGTCACTCTTAATAGGCATAGTGGAGTTTATTTCAGCCTAGAAGTCACTGATCCCTGGCAGCTTCGGTTTCAAACCGACACTTTCTACACTGTTTAATATTGTACTATGGTAGTGTACATGTGGGCAAACCAGTGGCTGGGCCAGTATTTTGTTTGTTGCTTCATTTTGGGGGTTGGGGAATATGGTTTCTTTGTCAGCAAAGTTGGCTGTGGATTTCCTATTGTCAGGTTGTAACTTTAATAATATTCCAAGAAGGGCAATCAAGGGATTGTATAGGGATATAAGCACAAATAATAACTGTGGTTTTTTTGCTTGTTAGGTACAAGTTCTGTCCAAGCTGTCCTGTCTGTTTGCTTCTTTGCTCGCCAGCAATAGCTGGCTGATTCATCAGCATGCCCTAGTGGCGTTCGTTCAGTTTGCAGAGGTAAGAGCTCTGGGGCAGGGGCGAATGGGCATAGTCACCCCCCAAATTAAGCCCTTTTCAGCCCATACCATACTTTACTCTCACCCATTGACATCAGTAGGGCTTAACAGAGGCCCTGTTCAGCTAAAAATAGTTGCAACAAACAAGTACCGTCGTGGCTGATGCTACTCATGTTATGGTTAAATTGCTGGATCGGGGTCAAAAAGGGTCATTCTCTATGTCACATCAGCACTGCTACAAGCATACATATGCGGGCAGGCATATTTGCCATTAAGAGACAGGCTGTTGAGGAGAAATGAACACATGTGCTAAAACTTGCCGTTTTCTGTGCAGCAGCTCCGTACCACTTCAGACTGGTATTTCAGCAGCAGCAACTTTTAACTTTGATTTTTATCGGCTACTTGTTATCTTACGGAGCTCGAGGTGGCTCATAAAATACATAAAATGGATTACATAAAAACACAGAAAACCAACATTTTAAAATCAGAATCACGAAATCATAATTTAGGACTGCTTTAATCAAATACTTGAGGTATATGGTTAAAAACCAGCAGTATGGAATTTTAAAATCAAATTAAAATATAGGTATTGGTTGGCAAAGAGTGAGAAGAAAATGTAGGCGCCTGGACTTCACATGGTTTTGTTCGCAATTCTAGAACAAAGTGCTTTCAGATGTTTTAGGGAAGTGCCATGGCGGTCATTGATTCTTGCTGTCGAAGTAACCTAGTAAACAGTTTGGGGGTGTTTTGAGTGTATGTGAACATTTCCATTTCTTTCTTAAGGAAACAAGCCATGAAGACATAATTCCCCAGTGCCTCAGCTCTGAAGAAACTAAAAGCAAAGTTGTTTGCTTCCTGTCAAAGGTACTTTATATAGAAATTATAAAGCTGCTACTGGATCAGGGCTTTAAAACCAAGATGGTTTAATTGTTATAGCAGCCACTGGGTATGCTTCCCTGTTCAGGAAACATGTGAATTTCAAATCTTTTGAATCAAGGTTTGAATCTTTTTTGGGGGGTTAGGGTGGGAAGAGTCCCCTTGGTGACTTTTAAGTCACTGCCTAATGTGACTTGTCTTTTTTGTTGTGCTATGCATGTGCCATCCCTCCTCTGATAGTTTTATTCCAAGTTCCTGTTATCCTGTTCTGTGGAAATGCCACCAGCAACTGGCAAAACAAATCACCATTAGGAGAGGTTACAGCATAGCTGCCGGCTTGTCTCTCATGCAGAACTTTGTTATAATGGGTTATAGCTGAGGGAAGGACACAGAGAGAGAAGCCCTGATTGCAAAGAATGGACTTTATAGTCTGTTAGAGTAGGGGAATTGGAGGAATTTGGTATCTTTATTTTTGGCTTTGAATAGTTTGGTCAGTTCTTTGTCAGTGGAGGAGAGAGTGCACATCAGGTTACTCCTCCCACTTGCTTTTTCATGGTGGTAGAAAGTGCTGTCATCACAGCCAACTTACTTTTTATTTATTTTATTTACTTTATTTCCTGTCTTTAACCCTAGTGGGGACCCAGAGCAGCTCACAACATTTTTCTCTCCTCTGTTTTATCCTCACAACAACCCTGTGAGGTTGGCTAGGCTGGGAGTGTGTGACTGGCCCCAGGTCACCCAGAGAGGTTCCATGGCACAAATGGGGATTCAAACCTGGATTTCACAGATCCTAGTCTGACACTTTAACCACTACACAACGTATGGCGACCCTGTACGGTTTTCAAGGCAAGAGACATTCAGAGGTGGTGTGCCACTGCATTCCTCTGTAGCAATCCTTGGAGGTCTCCCATCCAAATGCTAACCAGCACCAACCCTGCTTAGCTTCGAAAGATTGGGCTCGCCTGGGCCATGCCCTTTAGGGAAGGCTATGTAAATGAGCTGGGTTTCTAGCCCAAAGAACTGCAGGGAGGTAGAACTTTCCACATCCGGTTCAGTTGGCTTCTTTTTTCCTTCTCCCCCCCCACCTCTTTCCCAGGCCAGCAGCAAGTGGGGTGTGTGCGTGCGCTTTTGGTACCATTTGAGGCTGAGGGTGCAATTTGCCCCCTTTTCCTACTTGTCTCTCTCCTCCAGCACCCAGCACCTGGGCCAGAACAGTGGCTCTGGGGACATCCAGCATCTTGTAACCTTTGGGACAGGCTTACCTGAGGAGGGATGCGGGGCTCTTTTTTCCCCAGACTAGAGCCTTTTGCTGACTGCTTGAAATTGAGTTTCTGTATATCTAAACTAGTTCTCTCTGGTTGGTCTTGCTAGCTTGTGACTTGGTGTAGTTTCTTGCTGTTCACTGAATTTGGTTCTGTCACGGCATTAAGGTCATCTTTATTACTGTTTCTCCAATTGCAAGCCTCTTCAAGCTGTATGAAAAGATGTGGCTACAGATGTTGTTAAATCAGCCTACAATTGGGTGATCTATTCTCTGGTGGATAATGTGGCTGCCTCTCCTTAGTTACTCCTCCTGTGGCCTTTTCTCCCAGGGCTGCCGTGCAGAGGAGGTGGCGGAAGCCAGAGCAGAACGAATGAAAGAGGAAAACGGTCTTTTCCATCGCCTCCTGGTAGAGGCTCGAGCAAAGAGACAAGGAACTGCAGTATTAGAGGTACGTTGTGCTCTTGGGGGTGAGGAGCCTCATCAGAGGTGGAGGTGCCAAATGTCAGTAATGCCCCATACCCACCGTCATTTGAAAAAAGTAGTCCTCTGTCAACAAAGGAGGTATTTTTGGCTGGATAGGCAGTCTCACTAGGCCAACTGACCTGTGAAAAGGAAGCCAGGAAGCGGTTCTGCTCCACAGCTTGTTCTGGTAAGAGGGCAGAAGGGTGGACAGGAGGACTTCCAGGATTCATTTTTCTCCTGAACAGCCACTTTGTTTTTAGGAACTGCCATGGAAGGATAAAGTTTTGAAGCAGAGAGACCATAAGATGCATTCTGAGGCAACTGGGCTTTGCGGTAGCAGCCCCTTTCCCATCATTGAATTTCTGTGGCTGGAATCCAGGTGTTCCTACAGCACCCATCATTATGGGGCTCGTGGTGGAATGTCTTAAGCAACTGCACCACTGACACATGAAAATCACTAGGGGAGGAACTACTTTTAAAGCACGTGGCTAGAGGTGGCTGTTTCCCAGAGTGCTGCACCCTCTTCTTTGCCAGCGCAGGCTGGGCTGCCAGCTTCTGGCAGAAAACACAGTCTGGGCAGGATCTACCCAGCGTTTAGACATTTGTGAGCAATTCTACATAAACTAGAGCCTGAAGAGCAAATGCCAGCCCATTAAGCTCTCTGGGGCTTTGAGTGTGTGTGTGTGTGTGTGGGGGGGGTCCTCTTACATTTGTTAATGGTTTTACTGTTGGGGATGCCATGCCATAGAAGTATTCTTGTGTTTCAACCTGCAGTCCTCCCCCAAAAGAACGTGCTACTCACCCAGTGAGAGGCAATATGAGTCTGCGATCGACGGTGCTGCAGGGGCACTGGAGGCTGTGAAGCTCCTGCTGCAGAAGGGCCCGCCCCCAACGTGGCTTGCCAAGAAACTGGAAGCATTGCAGGCCACACTGAACAGCCTGAAGGACAGCACACGGTGGCCACCCTGATGCTCTCACCTCTGGACCCCTTCAGGACTTACTGTGAGCAGCAGCTGCCGCCGTTCTTGGTTAAGCCTGTTTTGGTTTGTACGTGTCACACAGCAGCCTCTTGACTGGAAGGGTGAAGGTACTACTCACCACGGGCTAAAATACTTGCAACTTTCTCAGACTGCCGCTTTAAGGACTGGGCTTTTTTTAATGACTTAATGTAGTTCAAAACAAACACTCATTAGCTTCAGAGTGGTTTTCATTCAAAGGATATACCTTCTGGAAAACAGAAACCTCAACAATGGCAGATAGGTGGGAACAAAACTCACCCCATAAGAACAAAATAGATTTGTTGCTGTTCTGCCTTACAGACCCATTCTCAGGTCCGTTTGCACAAGAGCTTTTGGAGAATATTTGTCATCATATCTTGCGCATCTTAATAGGTGCACTGTGAGGCTTCATTTTCTAACTAAACAGATGGTACAGACACAACGAGTGAATTATCCATTTATTTTTCCTAGTGTTCTCCATAAACAACTCTTCCAGAAAGATAAAACAATCTATCTTCAATGCATCCCTTCAGTCCCAGAGCTTTTTTTCTAGCACCGAGGGCAGTAGGTCCGTCTTGCAGGTTAGAAAAGTAAATACTTGTTCCAACTAGGAAGAAATTGAGGGGTTTTTTGCTGCTTGTGGAGAGAAAATTGTCCAGGGCACAGTAGAAGCAGCAAACTCCAACACAAGCAAAGGTCCGGTGTCACCAGGTGGTTTCATCTTCCCACTTTAGCTCCTCCTCTTCTTCCCAGCCAACATCATCTACCTGGAATAATTACACAAACATCAGAATCCCTTGTGGCCTTGCTGGCAAAAACTGATTAACGTACCTAGGGAAGCTAAAACAAAGAACAGGTCAAAACAAGTTTACCCTGGGGAGGTTTTTTAGTTTGTAGAAAATAAAGCAGGAGTCCACTATCACTTTACAAAGTGACAACAAACTTATGCTAGGATATACTATTAAATCAGATGCATGCATTGTACACTGCAAAGAGGATGGCTGAGAGAAGGAAGACATATTACAGAGAGAGGCCAATTTAAGGCCCCTGGCCAGAGAGGACCACTCGCTGTGTTGGCTGGGGGTATAGGAGGGAAGCGAGTGCCTCAGATAGGGAAGGGTCGGGGAGTTTCGTCACTCCCCGAGTCACCTTCCTCGGGGTCGACAGCCGCGTCTCTTGTCTCTCTAGCTTGCCTAGCCAGTCGCCTCCGAAATCCTCCCACTCTCCTTGCTTCCCTCCTTTTATCTTCCTTGCGTAACACCTCCCTTCCCCTTCCCAGTACTCTTACTGCTCTCTTAACCTGCCCGTCACCTCTTCTATCGTCCCTATGGTGTGTTTCTCTCCTAGTCCCACCCTCTTGTGGTTCCCCCTGGATCTCGCCCTGAGTTGGGGAGTGGCCACTTCTGGTGTGCGTAAGGAGCCTGACGCTGTCTGCCGCAGCCTCTCCAACCCTTCTCCCGTGGGTAAGACCGGGTTTCTCCAGTTGCCTCACACTCAGGACTGTGCGTGTCCCCCTTGCGTCGGCGGGTTAGGGGATGAGCCCGTCTCCGCCCGTTTCTCTGACGTCCTTCTCCGTGGAGGGAGTGGGGTGGGCCTTCCAAGGGCTTCTGGTTGTCCGCCTGCGACCTTTCCCATATTGTGACGGCTGCAACCCTCGTTGCCCCACGAACCCCCTCCCCAGGGAGTTCTGTCTTCCAGGGTACAATCCACTCAAGTCGATTTCCACCCAGTTGCTTGCAGCCTGATTATATATTCATTGGTTTTATGCTTCTTCATACACCTGATTAAGTTAGCTCTGACTCACCAAAAGTTACGATGAAATAAGTTCCTAGTCTCTTTAAGTGTCACTAGACTTCTATTTTATTGTGCTGCTACAGACTGCCACTGCTACCCATCTGGAATTAGTTTGTCCAGACATAAGCAAACTTTAACCTGGGAAACCGCAAAGTCTTCATGTTACTCACAAAAAGTACGGACCACCAGACGGTATTTGAAGGAGGGAGCACAGTGGCTCATGAAAACCCCTCCCCGGCCACAAATTTTGTTAGTCTTTAAGGTGCTCCTGGACTCCTGCTCTTTTCTACCACCAGTGGACTACAAAGTAATTGGTTGCTGCCATTAATTTGAGAACTACTTAAGGCAGCATCCCTCTATCGTAATCAAATGGCTAACAAAAGCACACAACATTATGTGTGCACTGTCTCCCCCAGAACTCTAAGAGTATACTGGAACCGCCAAAGCTCATGTTCTGCTTTTCACAAACTCTTTGCACCAAGGGCTAAATGTTGACAGTTCAAACACAATTTGTGCTGCATAGCCATTTTTTTAAAATGGGTCATATTGCTTTTTTATTAAAACTGCAAGAAACCAGTTCCCAAGGCGCAGTGGCTGCTTCTGTGGAGTGTGGAGTCCCAGGGCACTCTGCCTCAATGTGAAGTTAGCCCTGTGGCGATATGAAAAACACACTGAGCTCACTCTAGGTTACAGGAGCATCGAGCCCCCTGGCCATTTGGCTCTCCCTTGCAGCCTCACAGAGAGAGTCAGCCTGCAGTGTGGGTTCGGTGTATGAAGGTAAAGGTAAAGGTTCCCTTGCTCGAAAGCCAGTCGAATCCGACTCTAGGGTTGCGGTGCTCATCTCCGTTTCAAAGCCGAAGAGCCAGCGCTGTCCGAAGACGTTTCCGTGGTCATGTGGCCGGCATGACTAAACACCAAGGCACACGGAACGCTGTGACCTTCCCACCGAAGTGGTCCCTATTTATCTACTTGCAATTTCTTGCTTTCGAACTGCTAGGTTGGCAGGAGCTGGAACTAGAGACGGGAGCTCACTCCGTCATGCGGCACACTCGGGTCTCGAACTGCTGAACTACCGACCTTCCACAGCCTGCAGTTCAGCGTCTTAACCACTTGAGCCACCGCAGCTCCTGTATGAAGGGTGTATGAAGGGCAGACAGCAAATCATAACGGGCTTCGTCATCGGATTGCGTACATGGCGATATGAAAAACACACTGAGCTCACTCTAGGTTACAGGAGCATCGAGCCCCCTGGCCATTTGGCTTTCCCTTGCAGCCTCACAGAGAGAGTCGGCCTGCAGTGTGGGTTGGGTGTATGAAGGGCAGACAGCAAATCTTAACGGGCTTCGTCATCGGATTGCGTACATTTATGGAGGCCATTGCATTTAGAAAGAGGGGGGTCTGTTTCCATGACAGTTTTGGGGGGAGCTACTCTAAAATTACTGGGAAAGCTATGTATGGTTCTCCAGATTGGTAAACTGGGGTGTACAATCTCTACACAGAAGGCTGCCAAAAGTCTTTGTATTGCTTTGTTCCCTTGCTTAAACAGGTCAGAGCAATCTGAGTAAAGCAGTGGAGTTCTGTGCCCCAAGAACGCAGCCCTCAATCCTCACCTCTGTAACTGCAGCAGCTGCAAATTTGGAAGAAAACCGCACCTTCTGAGCATCACCCAGACTGCTGGAAACTGCATCTAAGTTGCTCTGAGCAACGGGGTGGGGCCCCAGCTCTGGCAAAATCAGGAGCGCCGATGCAGGTTTGATGTCTGGCACCATATCAGCAAACCAGTCCAGTTCAGGGTCATGCGACTCCTTCTTCTTCACCTGGATCGTGAATTCCTCTCCTAAACTGCATTCCCACTTTGGAGACCTTTCCAGATGTGACGCCTTGGGCTGCCTGGAGCTTTTGTCCCACAGGTCCTTGTGGTCATAACCCTCACTGCTGCTGCCAGGCCCAGAGGAAGAATTCGAAGGTAGAGTTCTAGATTCTCTTTTGAGCTCCAGCATACTGGGAGGGAGCCGAGGCTCTGCGATGTCACTGGGCCTGTTTCCTGAGGAGCTTTTAAAGGGAGGGTTGTGAGCCACATCGGCCCAAGTTTTCTTATCTGTGAGATCATGGTTGGTAAGACAGGGACCACTGCCGGCATGGAACTCTTGCGTTTCCGTATTGACAGTTGCGTTTTTCTCAGTCTCTGGCTCCTCACACTCACTCCAGTCCGGCCATTCCTCTGTTGTGTTCTCAGTTCCCAGTGGGCAGCTACCATCGTCCCTCAATGGGTTTAATCCAGCAGGAACACCATTCAAAGAGCAGGAAGCGTCTTGTTCCCCTGTGGAAGGCACACAACATCATATCTGCTCAAGTAACGAGCCTGACAATCCTATCAGGACTATGCGCTAGAGTAAAAATGCTTGCAAATGCCTCTTTGGACCTC
Organism: Gekko japonicus; assembly: GCF_001447785.1. Taxonomy (NCBI): domain Eukaryota; kingdom Metazoa; phylum Chordata; class Lepidosauria; order Squamata; family Gekkonidae; genus Gekko; species Gekko japonicus. The sequence continues at coordinate 243,995 of NW_015162515.1, read as the reverse complement.
CTTCCAAGGGATGACTGCACCCAGTTTTCTCTCTCCACTGCACCCTCCCCACTACTCCATGGCATTTTGTCCACAAAGGCTCATCCAACCCACAGTATCAAGCTTTCTAGCCCTAACCCAACAGTGAACCTTGCCAAACAATTAGAAGGAAATGCTCATGTGATGAAGGGGAAAGTGGGCATCTCCCAGTCTAAAGTGGTGAAACGAAGTGCCATCAGGGTTTTGGGACAGCTTGATGCAAAAAAAAAAAAAAACCATTTGGAAGGCTTTAGCAGCAAGGAGTGAAATGTAATAAGGGGTAAAGTGATTACCTTTCCTTAAGGCCACACGAGAGTCTTGCCTTGGCACATGGTTCTTGTTGCTGAAGGATGTATTTCCAGAGTTGGGGCACTTGAAGAGGACTCCCGAAGGATTATTCTGCAGGGGTTTATACGTTTGCTTACTCTGGCAGCTCATTATGTGGGTGGGAGAGTCTGTAAGGATACACAAGCAAAATATACTTGAATTTATATGCTGCCATCAAGCTCTCAGCATGGCAGGACACAAAGGATCGGACTGTGCTGTTCAGACAGAAACCATCTGTCCCTTGCTCTGAAACTGACATAACCTTTAAACGAGTGGTCAGGGGACACACTCAGGTGACCTTATGGCACACAAATGGCCTTATTCAATTAGATTTGTATGCCGCATCTCGGGATATAAACAGCAAGGACGTAAAAACAAGCCAGGTCAGTAAAAACATGCAGGGGCATAAATGCAATATAAAACAGCAGTCTTCAGGCTAGGAGCAGATCATAAAACAAAGAAAGACAGATCTCTTTAGTTAAAGAGCACGGACAGTGTGAAGTGCTTTGGGCTGGAAAGGAAGGAAGGTGCCAGGCGAGCCTCAGGGGGAAGGGATTCCACAGGAGAGGCACCACCACTGAACTGGAAGAAGCCCTGGCTGGTTTGCTCTGCAAGGGGGCAGCACAGAGAAGAAATGGATCTGGTGGGCTGGACAATACTGGAAGAAGCAGGCCTTCAAGCACCCTGGCCCCAAGTTGTTCAGGGCCTTAAAACAGCCCATATTTTAAATTGTGCCTGGAAAAAGATGGGCAGCCAGCACAAATCTTCCAGCACAGGTGACAGGATCCTTGCAATCACCCCCTGACAATAACCTGGCTGTCACATTCTGGATCAGTTCAGAATTTCTGAACAAAGGCTGCTCCACCTGGATGCAATTGGATCATGGCTGACTGTAGCCAAATCACACTTTGAGGAATGGCCAAAGCTCGTGTATCCCCTGAAGCTGGTGAAAAGCACCATGTGGCCAGGATCTAGCAATATCCCGGGCTACGAACCTGCTCTAGGACAGGCTGACTTCTCAGTCCTCAAGTATCTTTTTCATTAACCACCAGTACCTCACATCCTGTTTAGCCTGAACTTCAGTTTATTGGCCCTCACTCCTCCCATTACCTTCTCCAGGAACATGTTCAGAGCTGGGAATCATCTGCATATTCGTGGAACCTCACTCCAAACCCCCAGAAGATCATTCCCAGTGGTTTTGTGTAGATGTCCCCCATGCTGTTAAACAAGACAGATCCCAGGAGGACTCCATAGCACAGATGCCATGGGGCCAAGCAGCAGTCACCCAGAACCTTGTTCTGGAATCACAGAGTTGGATGGGCCCGTACAGGCCATCTAGTCCAACCCCTTGCTCAATGCAGGATCAGCCTAGGGCATCCCTGACGAGTGTTTGTCCAGCCGCTGCTTGAAGACTGCCAGTGAGGGGGAGCGCACCACCTCCCTAGGCAGCTGATTCCACTGTTGCACAACTCTTGCTGTAAAAATGTTTCTCCTAATATCCAGCTGGTACCTTCCCGCCCTTAATTTAAACCCATGATTGCGAGTCTTCTCCTCCGCTGCCAACAGGAACAGCTCCCTGCCCTCCTCTAAATGACAGCCCTTCTTCAAATACTTCAAGAGAGCAATCAGTCAGCCACGTTAAGAGTGGAACCTCCAAAGCTCTCTGTCCCCTGCTCCCACCCTAGCCAGCTTCTCCAGACGGATATGATTCAAAGGTTGCCAAGAAATTCAGGAAAACCACCATGGATGCACTCTCCCTCTCCTGATGAAGACTGGCAGTCGGGGCGAACAAGGCTGTTTCCACCCTAAACGAAGATGCAAGTCTGGATTGAAATAGTTCAGATAATCCACCTCATCCAACAATGCCTGGAGTTGCATCACCCACCCAAGCACCTTGCCCAAGAATGTCATGTTGGTTTCCCGAGATAGCCAGAGCTACATATTTCCAAAGCGGCTTGTCCACAACATCAAGCCTTTCTATGATTCATCCATAACAACTGGAACTGATTGCGTCCCAACAGCATCCTGATTACTGACTACATAGATTTTTTTTAAGGTTAACACAAGTACTTCTTGAGGTGTTTTTCCTCCCGCAGAGAAGGGAATGTGTCTTTAAAGAGGCTGCCTGCTGCAGGGTGTGTATGAGAGAGATTTAAAAATGAAGAATGTTTTTCCCCAGAACTATTTTATTTACATGCATACATATGCAGTTTTAACAAAGCAACTCATACAACAAATAGACTAAGTTTTCTTTTGAGTAAAACCCTACTCATTCGTACTGATAAAGAGATGAGATGAGAACAAGATCTTGAAAACTCCACTGTGTACAGACCTGTGAAACAGAGAGATTTCTTATTTCTCAGGCACTGGTTAATTGAGGATGGCCTGTCTAAACTTTTCAGGTTGCTGCAGGCTGATTCAGATTCTCTGATCTGAATCGGCTTCCCACCGAATTGCCGCCAAATTTCAGTGACAATTCGGCCCCATTATATCCTATGGGCCATTGAAGTCAATGGCGAAAACATAGGGTATATTCTGGGGGCTGGAGGGGAGGGGGTTTGAGGGAGAGGCTCCAAACTCTCAGGGTAGCTGCTGGAGCCTCTCCCCAAGATACCAACCAAGTTACCAACCAAAAAGTAACTTTCCCCCCCACCATAGAGAACAATGGAGGGGATAGGGGCAACCTGTTTGAGGGCCCATAGAATTGGACCCCCTGGTCCAATGCTCTTGAAACCTGGTTGGTATCTTGGGGAGAGGCTCCAGCAGCTACCCTGCGAGTATGGAGTCTCTCCCTCAAGCCCCCTCCCCTTCAGCCCCCAGAATATACCCTATGTTTTTGCCATTGACTTCAATGGCCCATAGGATATAATAGGGCTGAAATTGACATTCGGCTGGCCCCCGAAGTGCTGGTACTGACGAAACTGACATGCGAGAGTCTTACTGCCAGCTGAAATTGATTCTGGCCGATTCGGCCAATCCAAATGGGGTGAATTTTTTTATTATTATTTTTGCACACCCCTAGTCTAAACAGACCCAGTATATGTGCTTCTGGAGGGAATCAATCATTTTTATTATATTTTTTAGGTGGACCAAGCAAACTTTACTATTCTCAATTTCACAGCTAGCAGAACCTGCCTGGCAAAGGCATTGATTCTTTCTCTGCCTCTAATATCAGGCACACTAATGTTTGTCACTGCATGCAGTACAGAAAGAAAAGAATGAACTCCCTCACATTAGACCCTAAGTCCCTTGACTTAGTCAAGAGAACTGTCAGACTCGAGAATCCCACACCCAGCGGTCTTCACCAAATCCATACCTAAGGTGCTGTCAGGCAGCTACAGACCACATCTTCTAACCAATAGCCCAAAGAAGACACTCCAAAACAATGTTAGCTAATGCCTAGAGCATACGGATCACAGGTGGTTATGCCTATATGGCCCCTCAGTTTTGAGGCCACATTTACTTCCTGGCCTAACCTACAAAGACTAGAGTGGCCAATCAGGACTATGGAGAGAATGTATCCCTCTGAGGCCAGTCCTAAGGCTGTTGTGCTTCTGATGGTGGTTGGGACCGTGGCTGTCTTCCTCCTGATGATACCCTGCACAAGGACCAGGCAGATTACAAAGATGAGATGATCTTCTGTGGGATCCAAAACTGCAGCCAATGGCACTGTTATCAGCTATCCTTGCATGGCTGAAGTCTCTTCAGGAACCTCTCTCAGATTAGGTGTCCAACACATTCAATGAAGTTTTCAACACGGTAGCCTTTCTAGCAGACATCACGTGGTATGCTGGCAAGGACCACAGCTGTAACTGGTGGTAAAGATGAGGCCGCCTCTGCCGTGTTCGAAGAGAGATCTCTTTGGCAAGTGTGTTGAGAAAGCTGCAACCAAGGTAGGAGGGGCATCCAAACCTTGCAGACATGGCCCTTCGAGGCAAGATCGCGTCTGTTTGCACCAGTCTCAATAATCCCAGTACTGGAGGAAGGCAATCCAAGCCATGCAGACCTTTCAAGACCTTTAAAAGTTCCAGATCTGGGGGGAGGGAGGGGGGGCGCAGGCTTCCAGCAAACGTGCCTCCACCTCTTTCGCTTCCCCAGGAGTTGCTGCCCACATACTTTCACACTGTTAAGTAGGAGGTTCCTTTTTAAAATCAAAACAAAAACCAGGAAGATTTTGGGGATCAAAAGCACAACTGGCTGCAATGCTGATTCTGTGCTGACTTGGCATGCACACAGATACACAGAACCTAAGACAAACTGGCACCTGCTCAATCTATTAGAAGTTGCCACATGGACAAGACCCCGTGGTAAGAATGCAAGTGACCTGCTGGATCAGACTCGGTCCAGCATCCTAGTCCGGTTCCACACAGAGGCCAAGGCCCTTGTTTGATGCTGCCTACCTCTGAATATGGAGGTTCCCTCCACTCACCATGGCTAATAGCCACTGCTGGATGGATCTACCCCCCCATGAATCTGACTCCCTTTTAAAGCCATCTGTGATGTTGGCCATCTCTACATCCGCTGGCACCGAATTCCAACATTTAATTATTTGTTGAGTTAAAAAAAAATCCTTTCTTGAACCTATTGCCTATCAACATCATTAGGTGCCCATGAGTTCTAGTATTCGTCTTCTCCCTCTATCCACTTTTTCCACCTCGGGCGCAATTTTACGCCCCCCAACCCCCCCCCCCCCCCCCCAGCAGTTTTTTTTCCTAAACGAAAAAGTTACAGTTCAGCCCTTCCTCATAGTGAGCTGCAATCCCTTGATAATCTTGGTTGCTTCTCCACTGCACTCTAAGATGCACTGGTTTCTTTGTACTGACTGCACAACACCCACCAGTTTCCCTATGCTTTGCACTGATTATCTAAACAACGCCCCACCCCCAAGGAGAAAGCCTGAGTCCAAAAGCTGCCGTGTCTATTTCTGGCAGACTTCTAACAGCCTATCTGGCCCCAGTGCTGTTGAGCAGAACTGCAGCTGCCTGCAGAAAGCCATTCTCAAGGGTGGCGCTTGAGTCGCACTCTCTTCACCCTGCTCTGAGCAGGTGAGCTGCCCTACAACCAGCTTGTCTGATTTAAAGGCAAACTCAATACTTGATTCACTTACCTTCAGGGGAAAGGTCGGAGGTTTTGGTGAAGCTTGGCGCTGAGCACTTGAAGATCTTTGTTCTGTCGCCCCCTACAACAACGTCAGGTCCGAGCAGGGAGACTAACACTCCTAAACTCTGCAGCGTTACAGCTACCAGAGCATCACTGGTGTCGCGCAGCCCCAGTAAAACCTAAAAGGAGGATATGCTGTCAAGCACAATCCAGCTCCCGCATCCATGAAACTGAGTAACTACATTTGCTACCAGTTTGTATCATTCCCTTCCCCCCCACCCCCCACCCCCCCAAAAAAAAACCATTTGGGGGAAGTCCAAGTAACACCGCTCTTCAGTTTAATCTGGAATTATGGCAGACCCAGGTTCAAATCCCCACTCTCCCATGGAAGCTTGCTGGATAACTTTCGGCCCACTAACACTTTCAGGCTAACCGGTGTCACCGGGTCGTTGAGAAGATACAGTGAAGAAAGTGAGTGTTGTAAGCCACTTTGGATTCTCATTGGGGAGAAAAGTGGGGTAGAAATGAAGTACGATAAGAATATATATTCTGGCAACCCTTCACCATCCTTGGTTCATTGCAAAATAAAGAGATCTTGAATGGAGAGGAACACAAAGTTGGACAGAAAGCTCACTGTGAGGGAATCCCCAACAAGCCACATTTATTAGCCAAACAGGCAAGAGACTGAACGGTAAGAGCCAAAGAAGCTGTGAGGTAGGACTGGTTAAAACGGAGGGAGACACAAGGGCGCACCGAGAGGCACGACAAGAGGGCTCCAAGCTCAAATCTCCCCACGGTGGAGTGGAACTTTCCTGCCTCCCACCGCAGCCTGACGCTCTCCAGGAAATACGGTCCCTGGAGGATAGGGGACCCCGAGGCATGACACGAGGGGGAGTCTGCGGTAGGAAAGGGGGAGACGGCCCGTTTACTCTGGATCCAGCTTGGATCCGCTTAACACAGCAGGCCTGCCCAGATATTTGCTCTTTTTGGGAGGACATAATTACGTCAACTTTGTATTAGAATGTTCACTGATCTTTGAGGATGCCGAGGTGCTTTTAAATTATCTGCCTGTCTCCTGCAGACTAACTGATGGCCAAAAAAACGGACCCCCCGTGCCCTTGCTAAAAGACTTATGTAACAAAACTGGAGAGATGAATACGCCCACCGCCAGTAACCCCAAGAACTGAAGACATTATAACCTTATCAACAATTGAATTTATAGCATACAGATGAACAGTTGAACATATCTTTAGATGCTGGAAAACCTTTTATAGAGGCTTATCTGTAAACCTGCCACCATTGTTGTAATATTTTTTTTAATTTCTTTCTGTTTCGGGTAAAAGATATGAAATTTGATTTTTTAAAAAATAAACAGCTTTGACCATCAACTCAAGTTCTCTCCGCTCCCGGAAGCTGGCGTTTGAGAGGCTGCGCTCCATTTGCCATACTGACCTGTGGCAATATGATGTTCTTCAATTCTTTCTGCGTGAACAGCTCGGCGTAGGCATCCAGGTGAGACAGTAACACTATCCGCACATGCTCCTCATGCACCTCGAAGAGCTTCAGCAGCACCGGGCTGACATGCGCCTGGAACATCGCTGGAGAAAGCAGGCCATTGATTTGATTCTCACCCACTTTATCTAGGGTAAAGAGTTGGAGAGTCACCATGATGCCGGAGTGAAACTAGCCCTTCCAGACGTGCTGCCACATATCTATGCTTTGGAAAACCACACAGGTTGTATTTTTAGCCAGGGCTGGGAGCAGTCTTCCAAGGTTCTGCAGGGGTTGGAAGCACAAGCGAAAAGCAACTGAGTGCCTTGGGAGACAGGCGGGCAACTGGGACCAGAGCAGGAAGACAGACATCAATAGGTGAGAAGCACAGAGCTTCTTTCCCATCTATTAAGACAGATCTTTTGGGCCGAAGGACAATCTGGAGCTCTGCAGGACCGTCGGTACCAGGTGAGAAGGGGAGGAGAAGCGGCATTAGGTCACAATAGCCACCCCCTCCTCACACTTTGCTGCCATCTGAACAGCAGCAGAGCTCATGTCTTCACCAAGGGAGCTGGTTCCTGTATCATCATTCGGGACTCTTCATCTGCCTTAACCAGCTCTCTCCCTCTAGAGTAAGAAAAAACTGGCGCCATTCCTTTAATGAACGGTTTATTTTATTTATTCATTTATTCCCCACCTTCCCCTCCAGTTCGGACCCAAACAGCTGACGCTGTTCTCTCCATTTTATCCCCACAACAACACTGAGAGGGAGGTTAGGTTCAGCGTGTGTGTGAGTGGCCCCAAATCACCCAGCAGAGTTCCGTAACAGAGTGGGGATTTGAAACTAGGTCTCCCAGCCCCGAGGGCGACACTCTCACCGTTACACCAAGCTGGCTCTCACGCTGGTTTAATTCTTTGGTCTTTTCCCCCTTCGCAAAACCTCTCCCCTCGTCCCATCCATCTTGTTACCCTTTGGCCACCTTTTCGGCTCTCTTTCCCCCTCCCACAAGAATGAGGGATAGTGAATGATTTCAACCGCTGGGTTACATTCATACGTTACACCCAACACCCCGGCCAAGATTTCCCAGTCCTTGGTGGGGATATTCACACACAAAAAAGGAACGTGCTGGACAAAGCAATCAACAGCTTCGAATCTTACTCCGGTAAAATTGCCTTCACAAATACCAGGAAAGGATCACCATCTTGTTTGTGTTCTGAAATAGTCCAGATGCTCATAAGCAGAGGTGTCAGTAGGTACCCCCATCCAGCCCCTCTGAATTCACACAGTGATGCCCGTGTCATATTCTGGAAGAGAAAATATTCACCCATCCTTGGCCCCAGGAGGTGGGGGAGGAAGCTCTTGACGGCGACAGGCTCAGCAAACACAAGCTGATTGAGCAGGAGAGGCACCAGCCGCAAAGCTATCAGCTTCTCCGACAAGCCGGCGACTCTGTCCAGCAGAAATCTGCATTACAAGAGAAGACGGTCAGCCAGCTTCCTTCATAGCTGCCTAATGGGGGAGTCGGGCACCACTCAGCTCCACCACCACCCCTTCTGCCTTGGCCATTCACAACCCAAATTCTCACAGGTGCAGGACTCAACTGTGAGAGTGTGCGTGTGGTACACATGCTCCCACAAGCACACAGCAGCCTAGTACCAAAGCAAAATACATTATTATTATTATTATTATTATTTACTGAATTTCTGAATGACCCCATCCCTGAGTACACAGGGCTATGGGCGATTTACAACCGATTAAAACATACAAAAATACAGTTTAAAAATCAACAAATCAATCCTAATTTCACAGTCTTCAGATGGCATCTATAATTTAATCTAAAACCTGCTCTGGACTGTTCTTCCGTCTCACGGGCAGGTTAAGGAGGAGCCCAAAGCAGGCAAGGTGGAAGGGAAGAGGAGGGTGCCAGCCATGACGGGAAACCTTCACTGTCCTCCACCAAAGGCCTGGCGGAACATCTCTGCCTCGCGGGCCCTGCGGAGTGGCATTCGGTCCCGCAGCAGGGCCCCTGGTGGAGGTGGGCAGGGACTGCAGTGTTCCCTCTAAGCTGAGTTAGTGTGAGCTAGCTCACAATTTTTTAGCCTCCAGCTCACAGATTTTTGTCTTAGCTCAGGAAGGATGGCTCCAGAGCAAACTGATTTATGCAGTATCACAGGCTCACAACTTTCAAGCCAGTAACTCACAAAGCAGAATTTTTGCTCACAAGACTCCACAGCTTAGAGGGAACATTGGCAGGGAGTCCCACCAGGTCGGGGCCTCCAGGGATCACCAGGGATGTGAAAGTTTTCTGCTGATAAAGGTTACTCCGGAGAGAACACAGAAAGGCCAAAAGCAGGAAT
>NW_015162515.1:217577-234116 GCF_001447785.1 Gekko japonicus | reverse complement strand
ACTAGGGTGGGTAGCGACTGGAAAAACAGCGCAGCTGTGATTAACTGTGACTTGATGTTCTTTAAGTGGTCCTCTGTGCAGTCAATCCACACAGAGAAGAATACTAAACTAGGATTTGCTCTGGATTCCACCCAGGAACAGTTTGCTTTGCTGGTTTGAACTGACAAGGCCCTACATGTGAGCTCCTGTCCACACTGATCTTGGCTGACTACAGAGACAAGAGATACTGAACAGCAGCCTCCGTATACCAACCGTGAACAGCAAAAGAGCACACACAAACCATGTGCAGCATTTGGCTCTCTTTGGAATGTCACACACTTGGAAGTTCACCACAGCCCAAGGCTGAGCATCCTAAATTCTGGAAATATAAGACTTCTGTCACTTGGAAACTGAGATAGCTTATGCACTGAGCATTTTATCTTTAAAACAGAACTAACTGACCTGTGATGAACCTACAGGGGAAGGCTACTTAAAATACAGATGCCAAGGCAAAATACCGCTTTGTGCATTGTTTGATGTGGAAATTCTGACTACTACAGGTGTGAAGAACATTTGTGACTATGAACATGAACCTCAGATTTTCCCAAAGTCTCATTTCCTACCACTGTAGAAAACAGAGCACTTGCATTCACAGCATAAACACAAGTGCTCCAGTTTTCATGTTGCCTAATCAAAAAGGCTGTGTCAATTCACATAAAGAGTAACCTGTTTTTCCACATCCCCCAAATATCAGCCTCCTTCCATTCATACACACAGCCAGCCGCTGCATCTTCCAGCAATCTGCTCACCTAAAGAATTCATGAGACAACAAAGTGGATAGTGGTGGCCGGCACATTGGATCTGGATTTAGCAGAACAGAGCGCACAGTTTGCTGAAAGCTGAAGAGAACATCCTCTGAAACTGAAACATATAGAGCAGCAATCAGAACTAACTTTGTGAGGAAAAAAAGAAAAGCATTTCTATGTGTTGTTTCTTTTTCCTACAGTGGCTAAAGTCTGTGGACCAGGCCAAATGATAATCCAAGTGCAAAGGAAGATCCTTCCAAGGGAAAAGGAGAGGCGCACACGCTAGAACTACGATCAGCCCCCCCCCCCAAGCCTTACTCCCAGCTTCTGGGAAGGGGATTTTAGACCAGTGCTGCTGATCCAGCCATTCCTTATGATTGGGTTGCCACAGCGACTGGTGGGCCACTGGTGCTTCATGACTAAATGCCCAGACATGCTTGGGACAGGCTTATCTTCCACAAAGGATTCCAACAGTACATTGACACTTTTATTTCATTATAATCCTTCTAAAAGGACTTCAGTGCAGGTTGGTACGCTGCTGATATAAAGCCCTTACCTAATCGCATTCATTTGGAAAACGTCTATGTCACCTTTCCAGAGAACTTGCCCAAGGCAGGGAAAAGTTAGATCAGTGGGGGGGGGGTGCCCCCCCCCGGTGCGCTGCCCGAGATTCTCATCTCTGACAGCTAACTACTGTTTCAGTTACTGGTCAGTTATTCTCAGGGTCCCCAAAGAAGAACTTCTTCTCACGGTGTCTGAATCAGTGCCAATACTGGGTTCAGAGGCGGGATTTGACACATCAGTTTTAAATTATATTAAAAACACCGCGCAAGATGCCTTGTTTCATTCATGAAAGAATATACTTTCAATATCATCTCCAATCCTGGAAATATCAGGAGTAAAATAATGGACAACTCGCTGCTCTGGAATAAATCTGCTACAATTCTTCAAGTATAATATTTTCCCCTAACAAAAATAACTCCTAAAGAAATCTGGCAACAAAAGAAACTTGGTGTTAGTTATTTGGAAAAGATGCCATTTCTTCTCTTCAAGGAATCTTACCCTCTTCGTTTAAAAAAGTCAGCAAGTTTTCGACCATTGCCCCGAATGAATAGGCGTCCCGGGCATGGCCCTGGCCCTCTGGAAGACGTTGGAACCCTGCACGCTAAAGGAACAGAAACTATTAGTTCTGTTTTCAGGAACTCCCCTACCCCATTCTCTGCACATGCTTTAAACATGCTTCTTGCATTGCACACTGAAAGTGAACAAGGTGACTAAAAAGTCACAAACGAGCCCAATGCAGTTGCCTACTAATGTCCCATGTTGCCTAGCACCCTGATCTTAAAAAATGCATTCCTTGGTACTCAGTCCCACTTATTTCTATTACACAACTGCTCCTACAGGCCATATAGTTAAGATACATCCATTTTCTAATGTTCTCCCATTATGATGTCTGTAAGCTGAATTCACTATAAAATGAGTCTGTCCTGTGGGCCCAAACTCTGGCACAGAAAATCTCCCTAGGAAGCAGTGTGTGCTCTTTCCCATCGCCCCTCCCCCAATCCCCCCCCCCCAGCATTTCAGGGAGATCAGTGGGAGGCGAGATGGAAGTGCCTTCCATTAGCAGAAACCAAACTGGGTCCAACCCACAAATAGCAGAAGCCTTTTTTCATAGACACTCCTCTCTTACCAATGTTAAATCCTGAAAGTGTCCAAAAGGATACAGGATAGTAGGCATTATATACTTTGTCCCTTACAAAGCTTTTGACAAAGTCCTTCATCAAAAGTTGTTAAACTTAGCAGTCACAAGACAAGGACTGCTTATGGACTAGTGTGGTTAAACACCAGGAAGCAGAGGAAGGAGATCACAGAGAGTTTCCACAATCTAAGAAACAAAATAATGGGGTCTCCCTAATTCTTTTATAGCTTATTTATTTATACCTTACGTATAACTTGAAGTCAGTGAGCCAGGTTTGTGGATAACATCAAATCCTTCAGTATGGTAAAATACAAAGCAGAGTAAAAGCTCCCACAAAGATCATTCAAGAATTCTGTCTACAGTTCCAGTCGCTCCCCTACCCCTATCTCCCCAATATCAAGAAGAATTTCACAGGTCTGGAAGACTTACAGAAAAGAAAAACCACCATGATCATGGGTTTGGAACACCTACACTATCAGGAAAGGCTAGAGCGTTTGGGGCTTTTTGTTCAGAAAGAAGGGTTACTAAAAGGAGATATTTTAGAGATTTATAAAATTATGAATACGATGGAGGGTTTTTTCCTTCATTCCTCATAATACTAGAATGCAAGATCTCAGTGAAATTGATTGACAGTAGGTTCAGAACAGATCAGTACTATATCAAATGTAAATAACTCATGGAATTCACTAGTGCAAGATGTGGAAATTGCTATTTGCTTAGATGGCTTGAAAAGGGAGTTACCAGATTCACCGAGGAAAGGTCTATCAATGGCTAAGTAGACCCTCCAGGCTCCGAGGCGGTATACCTCTGGTTACCAGCTGCTGACGAAAAACCACACAGAAGAGCTGCTGCATGCACACCCCATTTGTGGGTTTCTCGGAGGGCGACTGCTATGAACAGGATGCTATAAGAAGACAGACCCTTGCTCTGGCAAGTAGAGCTCTTAGGTTCTATTCACCAATAACAAGATCAGTGCTTTGGAGATAAGTTTGGATGATTTTTCCTTGCCACGAGGTCATTGCCAGTGCTTGGGGAAAAGTAACCTACCAAAAAAGAACATCAGAAGCAAACCATATACCTCTACTTATTAAAACAGCATAAATATGCCTGGAAAAGACGGAGTGGGGATTGGTAGGCAAAACTGAGGTGCTGTTGGCCAGGAATGTTGGTGACCAAGGAAATAAGATTCAGCCTGTTCAAAGAACCAGGTTCAGAGCTTGGGGGTCCTGTGTTACAGCTGCATGCCAAAATGTCCCTGGTTGCACAACGTGTGCGTAACTGGTAGTGCTTGGGGCAGCAGCCATGGCCCTTCCTGGGAAAACCAGCTCTGTCACCTTAATTATCCGTGCCCTGGCGACATCCAGATCAGATTACTGCAATAAACTTGACGTGGTGCTTATGAAGACTACCTACATTCAAACGGTCTAGAAGGCAAGGGGGCAGCAGCTCACTGGGCCAAGCAGGAGCATGAATATCTTTACCCTGTTTAGGAAAACTTTGTTCATTCCCTGTTTGTTTCCAGGCACAATTCAAAGTCCAGGCTGTGACCCATAAAGCCCTAAACTGCCTGGGAACTGGGGGGGTCTGAGGGGCCACCAGCTCCTGCAGAAACACCCCTATTAAGATCCTCATTTGTGGTCCCTCGTTGCGTCCCCCCCCCTTCCAAGATTAGATTTGTGGCTACCAGAGCTAGAAATGTCCCTACAGCACTCCTCTGTCTGACACACTCATTTGTCCTCTACTCCTCTGTCTGACGCTTGCACTCGTTGGCCTTTAAGCCGCCAGGTACAAACAGATCACTTTGCCCAGGCTTTTAACAGCAGATGCTAAAGGTTTGCTCCGTCTATCGTTGCTGCCGTTGGAATTTTGACACTTTTGGTTTTTTATACAATTCAAATATCTTGTTTTAAGAGTGGTAACCATAAAGCACCTTGAGGACTTGGATCAAAAAGCAGGGAACTCAAACTATAGATGTTAATACACAGTAAATCCAGGTATAACAACATTGAGGGTGTAACTCTCAGTAAATTATTTCTGGGTTTCTCACTGGCAGCTTGAAGCCATCAACAGCATGGCAACTTTACCAGCGTACCTTCTCAACTGCATGTCCAAAGAAAACCACAACGTTCCTGGCCTGCGATCCCACTTCCAAGTTAAGCACATGTAAATGGAAAATGTTTTTTGAATATGTCAAGTCTACCTTGGTCGACTTCTCCAGCATAAGCAACCAATAAAACTTACCATTTCTTCAGGTGGGATGCCCATCTTCTCTCGTACTGACTCGATACTACGCAGAAACTACAGGTAGAAAAGGGAACAGACATATTTGGCCAAAGGAAAGGCTGGTGTGTTAAGCAACCAACAACTCTATGTGAAATGCAGGGGATGCCTTCAAACGTTCGCCTTTGCTGTTCCCATCACCCAACACCTGAAAACTTGTCCAAAGAACCAAAAATGGAACCTTTCCTCTTTCTTTCTCTCATCCACACCTTTTCTGAAGTACAGCACTAACTATTCCTTAGCAATCTACAGTGCCAAGGCTAGAAGTGAACTCTTCTGGTAGTATTTTGCTGTACTCTGCAACAGGAAGGTTAGTAGTGGTAGAAAACAAGTTACCCTTGTGGTTCTCTCTGTCTGTCTTAAGACCTTTCCGGCCTCAACATATAGAACCTTGCTATTTTTGCCAATTCCTTCCTCCCACTGCAGATGTCCAGCTTCTTCCCTCAAGCTGTTTGGGGGGGGGGGAAGGCACTTGTCCCTCAGGAGAATGATGAGGGTGCATTTTGGGCTTTAGCAGTAAAGGGAGGGGGGGGAAAATCCTGTTTCACTGACAAAAATCCAAGCCCATGGCGTGGCAGATCAGGAACTGGCCCTGTGCTCACATGCCCCCTCCCTCCTTGGGGCTGATAAGTGATTAATGATTTAGTACAAGCCATAATTTCCCACTTCATTCAAAGGTGCAAACAACGACTGCTGTCAGATGTCCCTATAAACAAGGCTTAAGGAAGCTCTAGCATGGTGCAATGTCTGAAGGCCGTACGCAGCTATGCTTTGCAAGTGGGTGCTCAACTGGGATTCTTAAACCACAGTTTGCATCTGACTGGTTAACTGCGATTTGCACTAATTGTCATGACACCTGAAGAAATCAAACTCCGTTCAGCAGCACCGCCTGTCTCGGCCTCCAGCATACAAGGGCGGAAAGCACAGAACGTGAAGCTGGGGGCAGCTGGAGCAGGAAGGTCATCCGTGGTGCTTTCTCAGGACACTCCCTCTCCCCTTCCCTTTCCTCTCCAGGAAACGCCCTCCCCTAGCGATGATTCAGCAAACAGGACTGTGAGCTCCAGGAAGCATTTTAAAAGGTAGCATGACAAAAGCTCTCTCTCAATCGCAAGCTTTTACACAGTTTGCCAGCATATGTTAACGAGGTGGACAAACTTGCTTAATGTATCAGCCACATAGAAGAAACGTCAGATGTCTGAGAGTCACAAGACATGAACAAATATTACACACACGTTTTATTGAAAAATATGCAAATTTGCTTTTTATTAATATTAAATTAGACTATGTGAAAGAGCCACATGCAGGTCCCGAGCTGCAGTTTGGCCACCCCTGTGTTAGAAACTACTGTCACGCCCCAAAGCAGTTCACAGCCTACCGACCACCACGCCTTCCTCCCCACCAGCATGAGACTCGCCTGTATATCCCTGGGGCCCTGACCCACATGGCCCAGCCTTGTCAGGTCTCAGAAACGAAGCAGGGCCAGCCCTGGTTAGCCCTCAGATGGGAGACCACCAAGGAAGCCCAGGGTTGCTACGCAGAGGCAGGCGATGGCCAACCACCTCTGAGCGACTCTTGCCTCGAAAGCCCTCCTGCCTGCCAGGGATCACCCTCAGCTGCCTGTGACCGGATGGCCCTTCCTCCCACCATACATCTCAGGGATGAGTGAGTGACTGATCTGGCCAACAGTTTTTCTACCTGAATGCTTTTATGTCCTGCGAGAAAACAAGGTTAGCAGCAGATGAGAAAAACTGGGATGGGAAGGGCTGCAAAAGATCTCTATGTTGCTTGAGAGTAAAGAACGGTTTCAGTGCAGCTATACAGAGGGTGGGGTGGAGACCGACCATCCTCCGCCGAGTGCAAGGAAGGAGGGAGGTTTGGCTTGCCCAAGGCTTCTCTCCCCGCCCCTGTACAGCTTGCTTTCCACTTTCTGCAGCTGACCAACAAGAGGACTATGTACGTAGTGAGACCTGCCAGCGGCCTGGCAACGCAAGTGAACTTGGGACAGCCTGTGCAGACTCTGCTTGGAGGCAGGAATGGAGGCTAAGTGGGATTTATGAACAAACCGAGGCCTGTTATGTACATATGGTAGACAAACTAGGGTTTGTGCAACAAACTCCAGTTTATTGTGACATCTGAACGTAGCCTTTGATTTGTGCTTCTCTCCAACCAAGAGCTACAAACTGCAGTATTATGGTTTTCTAATTCAGGCCTGGTGAAGAACAGTAAATTATAATTTTCCAGTCCAGAAGTAATGGCTAATGACAGTTTGGGCGAGGAGGGAGGTTTGGCTTGCCCAAGGCTTCTCTCCCCGCCCCTGTACAGCTTGCTTTCCACTTTCTGCAGCCGACCAACAAGAGGACTATGTACGTAGTGCCAGCAGCCTGGCAACGCAAGCCGCAAGTGAACTTGGGACAGCCTGTGCAGACTCTGCTTGGAGGCAGGAATGGAGGCTAAGTGGGATTTATGAACAAACCGAGGCCTGTTATGTACATATGGTAGACAAACTAGGGTTTGTGCAACAAACTCATCTATTGTGACATCTGAACGTAGCCTTTGATTTGTGCTTCTCTCCAACCAAGAGCTACAAACCGCAGTATTATGGTTTTCTAATTCAGGCCTGGTGGAGAACAGTAAATTATAATTTTCCAGTCCAGAAGTAATGGCTAATGACAGTTTGGGCGAAAGCAGAAACAACTGAGTTGCAGCGTGCAAAGTGAGGAGGGAAAACACAGGCACATGACTTGTGCCCACTGTGCCAAACTACGGTTTAGTGCTATATGTGAGCTGACCTGGAGAAAAGTCACTCCGTGTGGCTGCTTTACACTGTACCAGGAAACAGTCTGAAGGCTGCTGAGATGTGCCTCTCTTTGGAATCCGTGATGGACGCATAACAGAGGGTCCAGTTTATTTCCGGCACAGTTTACTGCTTAATTCTGAGAATTTAAACCCACAGGGGTCGGAGGAAGGATATGTCAGTGACGGGACATTTGCTTGCCACTATGCAGGTTGGGGGTCCATATGGATCAGCAGAAAGATGTCACTCTCCTCACTGTACCTTTCCCAACCCCAGACGTGCCCCTGCATTCTCTCCCTGCACCTTTCTCTTCCGCCCACGTCCTCTCCGGCCACTGCTCACAAACGTGATCCCATTTGCTCTCTCCTTGTGAAATACTCCCTGCCACACACAGACACTTTTGCACTTGAACGCTGACACTTTTTGGCTGAACACAATCTCTCCAGTTCCTCCTTGTGAGTGGTGCGCTGCTAACTTCACACACAGCACTTTGGGGACTGCATCCTTCCGGCAGCCTTAACCTAGCTGGGTGGCTGGAGTCAAAAGCCAAGCCCGTTTGTGTCTCTCCACAGGGGTCGGAGGAAGGATATGTCAGTGACGGGACATTTGCTTGCCACTATGCAGGTTGGGGGTCCATATGGATCAGCAGAAAGATGTCACTCTCCTCACTGTACCTTTCCCAACCCCAGACGTGCCCCTGGCACTCTCTCTCCCTGCACCTTTCTCTCCTGCCCACGTCCTCTCTAGTGGCTGCTCACAAACGTGATCCCATTTGCTCTCTCCTTGTGAAATACTCCCTGTCACACTCAGAGACACTTTTGCACTTGAACGCTCACCCTTTTGGGCTGAACACAATCTCTCCAATTCCTCCTTGTAAGTGGTGCGCTGCTAACTTCACACACAACACTTTGGGAACTGCATCCTTCCGGCAGCCTTAACTTGGCTGGGTGGCAGGAGTCAAAAGCCAAGCCCATTCGTGTCTCCCAGGAACAGCTCCCAATGCGGCTTGTTTTGCATTTAAGGTCCGCTGACAGTCCTTTCAACTCTCTTCAGAGTAATAAAGCCAACAAAAGACATAGGCCAGCACAAAAGATACAAAATGTGGTGCCAAAAGTTCTTAACTCTCCATTGCATTATCTAATGGTTGCCTTCTGCCGCCTACCAAAAAACACAAAACTAACCAGGAAGGGAAAGTATAAATCTACAAATGAAAAGGTAAAACTCTCCCCCCCAGTTTTTCCCCCCAAAGACCACTGGGTTGTGAACTTGTTAAGGGGCTTTGGACTCCGCTTAATACGAAATAGAATTTTGATTTGTGCATGGTCATTGTAAGTATAGTCTATTGATTTTTCATGTGTCTGCATGATTTAAATTTTCTTTGCAAGGAGTTGTAGTTTCTTTGGTTTTTTTCTATTTTCATCCACAGGTACCTACCTTGACTTATTATACCCTTTGATAAGAATTTTCTTCGAAATATCATATATGATACCAACAGGGTATACTGGACAGTATTTTTTCTATAGACTGTTACTGCCCCTTGGAGGGCTTGCACTTGTGGACCATTTAGGATAGTGTTCCTTTCAAAATGTTCATTCTGTGGTTCGTGAGTCTTTACGACGTACATTACATTTTCTTGAAGTGTTGTATGTATTCATATATTCAGTATATTTAATATATTTCTATGAGCATTATTACTTGCCTACCCAAAAACAGCTGCCTTCTTGACTGTGGAGGATCTGGCTCCCAATCTAGTCAAATGTTAATTATTCACAGAATCTAGGTGGTGACACAATGCAGCTGGACACTGAGCCCACACACTCTCCCAACAGAATGGACGCGCCAAACTCTTCAGCTGGGGCTGGACAGGACCCAGAAGACCACCCAGCAAACCCTCGCCCTTGGGCCCCTCCGGGCGAGGGGGCTTTTTACCTCTGCCATAGCTTCATTCTGGTTGCAGACGGTTTCCATGCCGCCTAGCTTCCAGTGCCCATCCTCGCTCACAAACACCGACGACAGGCAGACATTGTTGTGTGTCAGGGTTCCCTAAATCATAGTTTAAAAAAGGGAAAAGAACACACACACACACACAATGAGGCTGGGAATAGATGCAAGAATAAGATTCGTTACTGCTAATTAGGTGTCGTGAGACCCTAGGAGAGGGCAGCCAAAGCCACCGAGGAATTTTATATCCCTCCAGAGAACTGTTGCGAGGAGCTTTATGCCACACCACGATTAACTAGCATAAGTCAGTTTATTCCTAGTGCATCACAGCTTGGCAAAGAAAGCAGACTGCACTCTGCTCCCCCTTGTTTCTGCTTGAGACCCCCACCCCCAATCTAACAAACCACAGAGCTGGAACCATTTTAAAGATCTTAGGAAATATACCATAAAACCAAAATCCCAGGCGCGTGAGGAAGAAATTGCTCAGGAAGTAACAAGTTCATATATTCTTATGGCCAATCTCTACTATGCTTCTCCCTTCAACCGTCTCATTTCGCTTCAGCGTTTAAGACCAGCAAGGCCACTGCGACAATCCATCTCGGCAGAACCCTTAAAACTGGATCGCCTTTTATTTGAGAACTTATTTCCCACATTCAGGATTGTACAAATCTCACACTTCATGCTGTTAATTCCGCCATACAAGGCTACCTTCTCCAAGTCCACCACTCCTTACGGCCACCTATGAATATAACCCTGCCTCACTTATTCAAACCTCCCCCCGCTGAAATATTTAAACATGCCACCCCAGCTTAAAGTCCAGAGTTCTTTAAATCCTCAAATTATTAACTACAGAATAAAAATCGCAAACGTGTCAGATCTGTACACAATTTGTTTCCCAAAAATACTTCCTCCACATGCTGGGAATAGATCTTTTGACAGACAGTGTGTCTTACTTTCGGAACAGGTTACAAACAGGCCTGCACAAGTGGTTCTCATACACAAAGCTGCCACAAGCTAAACATCGCCACTTTGTGAGCAGCAAGAGCAAGATGTAAACACATCTTGGAAGGTGGTGGAATGAGGTCTGACAGCCCTTCTTGGCCATCTGAGAGCAGGCCAGTAGCTGACTCTGTCAACTGGTCAAGTTACACTATTTTCACTTATTATGGGACTGGTTCACATTCAGAGGCAAGCAGAGTAGAGAAAAGAGTAAAAGGCAACACCTGAAACTCGGTTTTACTAGGCCAGCATCTCAGAACCAAAGAAATGTAATGCAAAGGGCAGCCCCCTTAACCAACCAGCCCTCCTCCATTCCCCACTGGCACAAACCTTACTAAAGATTTACTTCTGTTCTTGCACTTGGCAGATAAGTACTCACTCTATCGTGGAGGAAGACAAGAGCTTGCAAAATGTCATAGATTCCGGCACATATCTCGGAAGAAGAGAGGTTCTCCAGGACCTTCTCCACGGGCTGCACACGCTCCGTGACCAAGTGGATCCCATTGATTTCCACAGTGCAAGAGAGGAAGCGCAGGAGGCAAGGGTGGCGCAGAGTTTTCAGATGCTTGAAATAGGTGTGATGGGGGAAAAAACAACAACAGTCATTATGAGGTATCTTTCTGCTTATCGGACACGTCCAACAGGGGGAAAGGGCCAGGTTTTCAGCAAACCTTGTTGACGTAAGCTGATTGCTACATAACTTGAGCGTTCTTTCATCTGAGCACTTTGCATGAAATTAATTCTAGCCCTCCTGTGGAAGCCCCACTTGGCTGATGAAGTTCCACTAAGTCTTGCAGGGAGGTGAAAAGAGCCATTGCTCATTCCAGATCATTTCCAGTGGTGCCCCCCCCCCCAATGGGGAGGAACAGCTTGCCAGTTGAGGCCAGGAGAGCACCCAGTCTACTGACTTTTTTAGAAAGCACAGAAACACTCGCACAAGGATTCTTACAAATTTCTGAGCTTCCATCACTGTTGTTCTGGGAGCAGGAATCTATGCTAGGTTGTGGTTTTTCAAGATATTTATTGATGATGCTTTTATTATGGGTTTCAACAGGTTGTGTAACCTACCCTTAATCAGGGTATGAGCTTTTGTGAGTCACTGCTCACTCTTTTCTGGACTCTTACTCTTTTCGACTGCTACATACAGATTAACATGGCTACCCATCTTGATCTACCCTTAGTCACTTTGGCAGAAGATGGTAAAGGAAAACTGTAAAAAATATTGTAAATTGTAAGCCAGCCTTAAAGTTCCCACCAACATACCCACACCAGGTTTTAGCCTCATGCCTCAAACAACCCATAAACAGAAAATTCAAACAATCAGTGCCCCTCCAAGCCTTCTCCCTCCCCCCCCCCCGCACCGGCCGCGAGGGCTTAATTTCGCCCCACACGCCAAACTTTCTCACCCCCCCTTCTGGCGAGGCCTGAACTCAGCCTGCCAAACTTCCTCCCTCTCCTCCAGGCGATGGCGACAACGAGGAGGGCTGAGCAGCTTACAGCTGCCAGCCAGCCAAGCCTTCTCCCGCCCCCACCCACACCCTGGAGGTGGCGGCCACAAAGCCGTTCTCAGAGCGTTCCCTGGGCCTGCACAGGGAACACTCTTTTACTTTTGGGGGGATTTAACTCCCCAAGTTTTCAGATTTTTCTGCACATCTGGGTATCGTCCCAAATGTGCAGGAAAATCTCCCTGCCTCCCAAGTGCCCCCGATGTGCGGATTTAGATATCCACATGGAGGGGGCATGTTGGGAATTAGATATATAGATATAGAGAGATGTGAGTGTGTCTGTGTGCGCACATATGTATGTGTGTGTCTATATATACATATACATATATACAATCCCAGAGAGCAAAATATTTCAATAATACTAAAACCCAATACCTTGGCAGCTTTGTTAACGTTGTCTTCGTTCTCACTCTTGTACACAAAGACAGAGGCGAGTTTGCCCTGCTGAAGCGCTGCTGGGTAAATGTTGACTCCGGATGGCAGCGTGAACGGTGGCTCTTCCAGTGCATCACGCTTTAAAGTGCTGTTCTCCGAGCCCATTACCCTGTACGCTCAAGCCGTTTTGCGGGGGCTTCTTATTTCTTCTTCTGGCGTCAAGAGAAGCTTTAAAGAGAAGTTATTTAAATGTTACTTAATGTGTGCACAAGGCCACCTCTCCCCCAGATGACTGGGGACGCGAGACTGTGAACAGGAATAAAGAGCAGCATAACAGAATATGTTGCGCTGGTTTTTACTGTTGTTAGCAATCTTTTTAAAGCACCCAATGCAGAACTTAATAACAGTGCCCCACAGAGATCACTGCCCTTCCAAAACCCACCCCCGAAATACACTCATCTTGAGGAACCCGAGCCTCTTCTGCAGTGCTGTTTCAGGACCACTCCAGCACTACAAGACAGACACACAGACCTCCTAGTTTCCCCTAGGAAGCCATTCCACAACATCCCAGGCAGCCACGGGAAAAGTCTGCAAACATACAGAAGCAGCACATTCCCTCGCCGAGGGCCGAAACAGCCAAAAGACACCTCTATGCAGAATGAAGCTGCTGCAAATTCCTTACAAAATCTTCCCTACAGGTATGGAAGAGAACACAATGATATATACATACATCAATTTGAGTTTTGTGCCAACAGATGTGAGATAATGATACTTGGGGCAAAAGGTACAATCTCCAGTTGGCTTCTTGAGCACATGCCTTCCAAGGTTCAAAGCAGGTGGCCCATTTTAAGAGTTGTGACTATCGAAGGTAACTCTGCACTGTTGCTCTCTGTTCATAGTTAAAATGCTATCTCGAAAGCCCCACAAGTGCACAGGGGTGGCCACTCAGGACAGGTCCTGCTTTTTCACCGCTGTAGGAAGCAGGAAACTAGTTGTGCCTGCAGCATGGCCTGAGCAGAGACGTGGCAGCCCACTGTCCAGTTAAAGCGCTGGCTGTGAACAGGCAAGGGGACACTTGTCACTTGGGTTCCTCAACGCAGACCCCAGCTGTCAGGTCTGAAACAAACTGGAACACTTACAAAAACCGCTGTGCGGGTGAAAAAGGCCCCGAAAATTGGGTCAGTAAGAAAATCTTCAGCCCAACCATTTTGCAGACTATCGGATGGTTAAGGAACTCACTGGTGTTTATTTGCTTTTCAACAAACCTGTGCAAATCCCCCTTAGGGATTTGTCTCTGGAGCCTGATGCTGAAATTTCCATCTATCCCTATGGGCTGCCCAAGTTGATCCTTTCTTCTTGGCTGAGAAGACAACAGAAGCAGCTCTCTCCTGAGTTCAAGACATTTGTCTGACAGTCTCTTGCTGGCAGCACAACCCTGGCATGCTTCAGGCATCTACCACACTCTTCTTCCTTTTCCTTTAGTCCATCTGAAAAGTCCTGATAAAAATGAGAGACTGTTCTGGACAAGGCCCTGATGTCTACCGACAGGCAGTACTTTATATTCAGAAAGCACCTGAATTTTTAGCTCTCACCGCTATAGTCATAAAAGCTACTAACCTCTACAAACATAACAGAGCTGAGAATTCAAGATGCTAACAAATCCCTTTTGCCCAAAGAAAACCTCATACGGATACAAAGGTAATGAGGTTTTTGTATGACTGAACTGCATGATACTCAAGCATAAATCCCCCCCCCCCCCACTTAGCAGAATTTAGGATGCAGAAGTTCACACGCCTTTCATCAGCTCTTTTTGAAAGACACCACTTGGACACCCTGCAAAGATGTCTTCCAAAGGGATGCCTCCCCCACCCCGAAAGACTTCCCCAGCTGACAGTTCTGGCGAAAGACTTCCCCAGCTGACAGTTCTGGCTCCCGGGCCCAGCTTCTTCAAGAGAAGTCACAAGTTACCACACACACACAAACACACACCACAAAGAGCCTTGGAGAGCCTTAAAGGCTAAACACTTCTTGTGACACACTTTTTTTAATACATTAAAGCTGACTTCATCAGACATAGGAAGGGTCACCCTGTCATTATGGATCATCCAGAGATCCATCAGAGGCTATTAGCCACAAGGTATAGATAGGAACTCTCGGTCTGGGGCAAGGGATGCTCTGTATTCTTGGTGCTTGAGGGGGGGCAACAGTGGGAGGGCAACAGTGGGAGGGCTTCTGGTGTCCTGGCCCCACTGCTGGACCCCCTGATGGCACCTAGTATTTTTGGCCACTGTGTGAGAGAGTGTTGGACTGGAGGGCCCACCGACTTGATCCAACATTGGCTTCTCATTGGCTGACACGCAAATTTGTGAAGAACTGAGAGCCAGTTTGGTGTAGTGGTTAAGTGCGCGGACTCTAATATGGGAGAACCGGGTTTGATTCCCCTCTCCTCCACTTGCAGCAGCTGGATGACCTTGGGCAAGCCGTAGCTCTGGCACAGCTGTTCTAGAAAAAGAGCAGTTTCTGTCAGAGCTCTCTCAGCCCCACCTACCTCACAGGGTGTCTGTTGTGGGAAGGGAGTTTGTAAGCCGCTCTGAGACACCTTTGGGTAGTGAAGGGCGGAGTATAAATCCAATCTCTTCTTCTTCTCTTAAATTCTTATGTTCTTATTAGAATGCACACACTGGGGCCATGGAATCTAAGAAGCAGTGGCAGAAATGCCATGAATCTTCTGCTACCTCTTACATTTCATTGGGCTTATTCAATACCCACCAAGTATGTGCATTACTATTTAAAATGTTAACAGAAGCCATGCTGAATCAGATCAGTCCAGCATCTTCTTTCACACTGGCCAAGCGGGTGTTCCCTGAAAACCCACAAGCACACAGCGACAAGTCCAAAGCCTACCCCATTGTGTCCCCCCCACCCCCACAGGTACTGCCTCTGAACACGGAGGCTGCATGTAGCCTTCATGGCTAATAGGCACTGATGGAGCTGTCCTCCCATACATTTCTGTAATTCCCATGTTAAAAGCCAGCTAGACTAGTAGCCATTGCTACAGCCTGTGGCTTTGAATTCTACACATTCAATCATGCTTTGAACAAAGAGGTTCTTCTGTCTGCCTGTCCTGAACCTACTGCCTCATCAGCTTCACTTCTGCAAAAGAAAGCAAACTATGGCTGTGGTCTCTCACACAGACTAAATAGTCCACTTTCAATGCGCTTTCCAACTGGATTTTGCCAGTTCACACAGTAAAATCGGGTTAGAAAGTGCGCTGAAAGTGGATTATTTCGTCTGTGTGACCGTAGCCTTTGTCTTAGGTGGACACCTAGAAACATTCCAAGTGTTCCCAAAGCCATAATATAAAGATTAAAACACAACAAAAGGCATCGATGCCAGGAAGTCTCAAGGGTCTCAATCTCCCCCAGAAGTCCTCCTGAACTAGGCAGATTCTGCAGGCGTGGCTCCCTGGCAGAGGTGTCTGCTCTCCATGGCAGAAGATCCCAGGTTAAAAAGATCTGGTACTGGACGATGCAAAAAGCCTCTTGCTGAGATCCTGGAGGCCCAAGTGCCAGCCAGAGTAAACAGTGATAGATCAATACATCCTGACTCGGTATGAAGCCACTGCAGAGACACCCAAGGAAACAGCCCAAGGCAGTGCCAGGGCAAAGCAATCCTTAACTAACAAGGGCATAAAACTTACAAACAGTACAGTCAACGCCAAACAACAGCAACGGCGATAAAAGCCATAAGCTCCAAAAACGAAGCAAACAAGACCCCAAAGAGCAGCACTTCCTGAAGTCTTGGATGGGGGCAGGTTTGGGCAGCCTTGCAGCGGAGAGAGACGGTCCAACGGGCCCGGTCCATTCTGGGTGTGTCTGTCGGTCTCTCCCTCTAGGTTCCTTCCCTTCATGCGGACCCGGCCTGTTGTCCCGAGGAGAACCCAAAGCCCTTTACGTAACCCTCTCCCATTTCACCGCCACAACAACCTTGTGAGGCAGGTCAGGCGGAGAGTGACAATCCCAAGGTCGCCCAGCGAGCTTCCCGGGCAGGAGTGGGGATTCGAACCCGGGACTCCCCGACACCAGCCCCCACCCCCTGTTAGCCCCGCCTCCGCCGCCTCCTCCGCCTCCTCCTCCGCGCACCCAGGACGGAGCCGCTTTG
>NW_015162515.1:215719-216110 GCF_001447785.1 Gekko japonicus | reverse complement strand
GCCCTAGACGTCCGCCAGTCCACCAGTGACAGTCTGGGACGTCAGGTTTTATCATCGGCTAAGCAGTAAACACCTGACAGCACCCGCCTCCAGGTAGGCTACTGCTCGCTAATCTCCCATGGGTGTGAAGCACAGAGACCACGAAGAAGATAAGCAGGTTGCTTACCAGTAACTGGTGATCTTCGAGTGGTCATCTGTGCATTCACACCACCCGCCCTCCTTCCCCGCTGCTGTCAGCTTCTACTTGTTTTGTTAGGAGATTGATGCGCGGCGGTTGGTAGGAACTGGCGGGATGTCCGTGCCTGCCCTTCTGGGCATGCTCACTGGGGCTCCTGAGCATGCTCAGTTGGGCCAGGCACGAAAATCCTTTTAAGAGAGCTTGCTAGGCACC
>NW_015162515.1:203085-215546 GCF_001447785.1 Gekko japonicus | reverse complement strand
AGTTTTATTGTTCTTTTCTGTTTCTTTGTCCATCTTCACTTACTGCAAGGAGAGGGAAGCCCATCTCTTTTCTCACCACGGCTATAGAACTGACCTAGATCACAAGATGTAACTTTCCACCCAGCTATCTGGTCGATTGTGACTAAATGATCTTCTGAATGCGTGTGAAGTTAAATAAAGATATTTTAAGCTCTCCTCAGTGGTTGTGCGTTGACTCATACCTAGAAAGCGTTGGCTTAGCGCAACTTGCACTGGACAGGACAATGGACTAGAATCTTTTTAATATTTGTGGTGTCATAACAGTAACGAGATTTTCTGTGCATGTATATGAAGTGCACTTGAGTCCTTTCCGACTTGTGACGACTCTATGAATTAACGTCCTCCAAAACGTCCCATCCCTGGCAGCCTGGCTCAGGCCTTGCATACGGAGGGGCCCTCGTGGCCGCCTGGATGGAGTCTGTCCATCCCATGTTGGGTTGACTCAGTCAAGGAAGCCACAAAGGCCCTCGGTATTTTACGCATTCTGAAAGGGGGGAAAATCCAGAGGGGTTTTTTTCCTAAGTGCCCCGCCTCAATTTCCCAATTTTACCATAAAATTGGAAAAAACTTGTACAAAAATTAAAGGCACTCCCCTCCCCCCCCCCCCCCCCCCCCCCCCGTTTCTTCCTCCAGGCCTTCACCTCTCTGGGCATGCTGAAAGGCTTTTCCCATCCATCCTTCCCTACCTGAAGGGATGCAGACAGCATGGGCTGAACCCCAGGCACACCGCCCTCCATGCCAAGGAGTTCCAGGACTGCTGCATCTGAGCACAGAGGCCACGCGGGTGTGTAGTTCTGCCTACAGGCTGCCATATGTGGTGGGCTCAAATGAAGGGAAAACATTCTTTAGGAATCTCCAAAAATGATGAACAGGAAGGAAGGAGATGGCTGCTTTGGAGGCTGGACTCTGTGGCATTGTGTCCTGCTGAGGTTGCTCCCCCTCCCCAGGCTTTACCCCTAAAATCTCCAGAAAATTCCCAAGCTGGAGTCGGGGACCTTCACTGTGACTCCCCTCCCCCTTGAGTACGTGTGATGGCTCAAAAGGGGGAACAATGTTGTGCCTTTAAGTCAAGCTCTAGACCAGGGGTGGCCAAACTGCGGCTCTTTCACACTTAGTGTGCGCCTCCCGGCAGGGCGGCTTCCGAAACAAAGGAGAGGCCTGCCTCCCCGATCTCCTTTCCCCAGCCAGTTTCCCCCTCCCTGGGTAGGCTTGAGGGGGGGAAAGCAGAGAAAGAAAGCAACTTTTAACTTTGAACGCGTTCTCAAAGCACCCCCCTCCCCAGCCAGCTTGGAGAAAACATTTGTCTCTTTAAATATCTGTTTTCACCCCGTCTGTTTTTATTTCTGGCAGTCTTATTTAATGTTAATAAAAGCGAATCTGCATATTTTCCAATAAAAACGTGTCTGTAATATTTGTTCATGTTTTGTGGCTCTCAGACAGCTGATGTTTCCTCTGTGTGGC
This sequence comes from Gekko japonicus, assembly GCF_001447785.1. Taxonomy (NCBI): domain Eukaryota; kingdom Metazoa; phylum Chordata; class Lepidosauria; order Squamata; family Gekkonidae; genus Gekko; species Gekko japonicus. Next base: position 214,046 of record NW_015162515.1, on the reverse strand, counting down.
TCTTACGTTAAGCAAGTTTGGCCAGTCCTGGCCTAGAGGCTTCCAGATCAAGACTCTGCTCAGGCATGGCGGAGTCTGCTGGCTTGAACGCTGAGAGGCCATGAAAAAACACAAACTTTTCCACTGCGGAGACATCGCTTGGCCCAGGTTAAAGCAATCTTGGCGTTTGGGGGAACTACTGGAGATAGGGGCTAGTTTGCTTCCGTGGCTTTTGTGTCCTCCAATCATAAGCTCATCCTTTGAGAAGCCTGTAAGGAACGGTTCAACAGGCCTCAAGGATACCGCTACAGGGGTGCAAACCGAACGGGCAATGCAGGTGGTCTATGTATGTGTAAGCTCCCCTAAGTTCAAATAAATTTGGCACTTGCGCCAGTGTTTTAATAGAAAGCATCATAAACAGACAGGCTTAAGGCCATTAAAACAAATCTCTCTCCATGCAGTGCAGTAAAAAGACTCGGGGGAGACGTTTCCTGTGAGTATTTTGGATAGCAAAATGAACATGGGAAGGAATTATTGGACCACCATGGGAGGTCTGGGGTTTTCATGCCAAGTTTTCACACCGCCAAATGTTATTCCTGTTCCGTGTATCAAGACATCAGGATGTGGTTTTCCAAGCCCCTTTTTGAAGTTCGAGTACAGACCAAGTCAAAACGCACCCCGGTGACGTGTAGATTGTGAACCGGGATTAATACAACTTTGCTCTACGAATTACTTACCAAGGGTGCCAAAGCTGAAAAAAGGCAAGCGGGGATTGGAAACTCCACCCCCCCATGCAAAAAAGAAGTCAGCAGCACATGAATAAGAGTTCCAGTTAAACCTTCTGGTTGGGTAGCTGTGTTAGCTTGCTGCAGCAAGAAAGTGTTTTAAAAGGTTTGTGACAACTTAAAGACTTAATTAAGCTACTAAGACGTTATTAAAAAGGATGGAGTCACACCAATCCAAGATGCAAAAGGAGAAAGGATGCGGCTTGAGTTAAAGACAGGTGGCAACGCAAACTGTAATCCAAAAGGAACCACTTGGGATAGTCATCGGTAACTTTGTTGAAAAAAGGCAAGCGGGGATTGGAAACTCCACCCCCCCATGCAAAAAAGAAGTCAGCAGCACATGAATAAGAGTTCCAGTTAAACCTTCTGGTTGGGTAGCTGTGTTAGCTTGCTGCAGCAAGAAAATGTTTTAAAAGGTTTGTGACACCTTAAACACTTAATTAAGCTACTAAGAGGTTATTAAAAGGGATGAAGACACACCAATCCAAGGTACAAAAGGAGAAAGGATGCGGCTTGAGTTAAAGACAGGTGGCAACGCAAACTGTAATCCAAAAGGAACCACTTGGGATAGTCATCGGTAACTTTGTTGCTGAACCCAATCACGGGGAAATAACTATTATAGAGAGAATTTGACATCTGTGGGTTGAAAAGGTAAAAAGCACTCCCACCTTTTATGGTCCCAAACAATTCCTTTCAGAAAGTAGTTTTACAGCACAATCCCATGCGTGTTTACTCAGAAGTGAGTTTCACAGAAGTTAATACTCCCAGGTGAGTACGCAGAAGGACTGCAGCCTGATTTGATCTTGAAAAACAAGGATCAGCTCAGAAATGCTTCAATATGGGCTTTGTGATCTCTCTCTGGGTGAACCGTATGAGATTACCAGGTAACAAAGGACAAGGTATTATGAGTTTGAATCCCTGTGGCACAATTATTATTATTATATAATTTTTTTAAAAAAACAAAAACTTAAAAGGATAGCAACTGGAAGAATCTGTGCATCTTCAGAGTAAATCCAAGTTTTGCTTCCTAGTTCTCACTTTCTGCTTCTGAGGGCTTTTGCCATCCCCGTGGCTGCCACTGCTATTTGCTCCAACGTGGCATTACACATTTTAAAGAAATGACTTCAGCCGTGGTTACAGTCACAAATGTATTTGCGCCTCTGTGTTACAACAATGCAATGACATCAATGTGACCTGTTGTCATTTCCATGGGAGTCTGGTGGTTCAGCACAGTAGGATGAAGCCAAGGGCTAGATTAAAAGCAGGGTTGCCCAGTCCCTCCAGGTAGCCAGCTGGGGATCGGGGAGCTTACCAGGAGAAAAAGAAAGGCCCAGGCCACACGGCCAGCATCACGTAGGAAGTGATATCATCACGCCAGTGACTTCTGGGCAACGTTCTGGTATTTGGGCAAAAACTCTATGGTAAAACCAGCTTCCACCAGAGTTTTTGCCCCGATACCAGAACATTGCTCAGAAGTCGCTGGAGTGATAACGTAACTTCCTGTGCACCGCCAGCAACATGGCCCCCTCCCCCAGGGGGTCTGGCAACCCTCTTTAAAAGCTTTATTCAAGTGCATAGGGGGAAAGACAACTCAGTTACATTTACTACCCAATTCAATTATTGCTCATAAGCAAAGGAGTAAGTTGAGTTCAAAAGTCATGTTGTCTGGGCATTCAGTATGGTGGGACCATAAAATCTTTCTTTTTTAAATAGAAATTAAGATACCTGCTTAATATACATAACAATGTTAACTTCCTAGTTAATATTTGGCAAACACTGTACAAAAGAAAATATAAAGTCTTATTGAACAGCTAATGTTTCTCCAGAGCAACACCAACCAACAGAAACATGCTACACAGACTGGAAAAGACTGCTCTCGTGCGTTACTAAGGGGGAAAATAGTCTCTGCTCAGTGACTCTTCTTGTTCAAGACTACAGGAAGGGAATAATCTCATGCAGCAGCCTGCTCTATCGGGCTCCAAAGCTGTAGTAGTAGGGATCATCTGGTCGATATCCATAAGCAGTGGTGGGGCGGCTTGGGATACCTACGGGCTGGCCAAATCCATCCATCGCAACGCTGCACAGAAAAGAAAAGATGGTTGAGTTGACATTTGCATTATAAGATGTTTCAGTATACAAAACTTAACTTGGAAGACTTCCTCTAACGCCAACCGTATGCTGGATGCTCAAGTCCCTGTCCAATTTGAGGTTTTCCCTGCATGTGTCATTACATCAGTTGTGTGCCCGTACTGTATTGGTTTTTTTTCTTTTTTGCATATGTTTTGCTCCCTCTAGTGGTCGCTTCAATCTTTCCTACCTGTGTCTTTTTACAAGCACTTAGTGCTCATAAAAATAACAGAGAACAGCCAGGGTGTCGAACTCATTTGTTATGAGGGCCGGATCTGACATGAATGAGACCTTGTTGGGCCGGGCCATGTGTGTCATAAAATGTAATGCCAGGTAGCAGAGATACAAACTTTATAAAGGACACAAACAAAAAGGGTTTTTTTACTTAAAATAAAAATATGCTTAAAACATTAGCATTCTTGCAATATTTTGTTTAACAGTGTCTGATAACTGACACCTCTTGCTCTGAACTATTGCATCAAAATGTCTGTGCTGTTGCAATCTTGAGTATGCTGTTTAGGTGTGTAACTGTAAGCTGCAAACCTACGATGATGGAGCAGCAGAACTGGAAGAAGTAGAAGACAGCCAGTTCCACTGCGGGCCTGATAGAAGCCCTCTGAGGGCCTGATCCGGCCCCCGGGCCACATGTTTGACACCCCTTCTCTAGAGGAAGCAAACCATGTGCGGAAAAGAAAACCCCCAATGCAGTATGGGCACACAATCGATGAAATAACGCATGTGGGAAAACCCTGAGAGTACTTCCGCAAACAACTGCTCATGCAAGCAGTCTACCTGTGGGAGCAGTAAAAACATGGAGGAAGCAACTCATGTTTGCCTCTCGTCTGTAAACTGAAAAAAACTGCAAGTTGCACATTTTCCAATTTACAAAACAGGAATCATGATCTTATTTTACTTTGTGCTTCAAGCATCTCATGTGAGGACTGGTCCTGTGGGTAAAGTTTTTGATTGTGGGACGGTATAAGAGGAGGATGGTGGTCTAATAAGGAAGAAGCATGAATGAGAAACAGCACACGGCACAGGAGCACAGCACTAGGGAAGGACAAAACACTTCTGGCTGCCAGCTATATGTTGCAGGTGAAAAGGGGTGTGTGTGCGTGGCAATTAACTCACCCGGGGAAACAGCCCACTGAAGGGAGCGAAGTCGACTGATTCTGCTCACAAGCAAATTTGCATCTTTATGGTGAAAGGCATCTTAAATTTGTCATATTCATTACACTTACCTTTGCCAAGACTCTTAGCTAACAGAATCTGGCTAGTTAGCGCAGCTATGATATCATTTTCATAGGATATGACACTGTAGATACCTGCTTTGAATGTAAGCATAACCTCTTATGCCAGTTTGGTGTCGTGGTTAAGTGCGCGGACTCTAATCTGGGAGAGCCGGGTTTGATTCCCCACTCCTCCACTTGCACCTGCTGATGTGACCTTGGATCAGTCACAAGCTCTGGCACAGCTGTCCTTGAGAAAGAGCAGTTCTCTCAGAGTTCTCTCAGACCCACCCACCTCACAGGGTGTCTGTTGTGGGGAGGGGAAGGGAAAGGAGTTTGTACGCCGCTCTGAGACTCCAAGTGAAGGGCGGGGTATTAATCCAATCTCTTCTCTTCTTCTTCTCTTGGCCCATTTGATTTTCAGAAAAACCTGGGGTGAATGGGAGGCATTCTTTAAGAATGTGGTTCAGGAATCCAGGGACTGATAACAAGTTCAAGAAATTCTGACAACCTGAAAGTGGGGCAGCTACGTCTCCTACAGGCAGACAACTGGATTCACCCATATGCAGTTGATCCATACAGTATTATTTCCACAGGCCTCACATATGTTCTATGTAACTTTTACCTGTTCACACATCTTAATTTTGTCAAGAATTCCATGTAACAGTTCTTAACAGAATTAAAAACTGCAAACACAACGAAGGCCTATGATCTCGCTGAGCAGTTTCCTCAGATCCTCCGTTTGCGATTCAGGAGCTCCCTGGAATCTGAGGATCATGTTGGCTTTTTCCATTTGTAGCTGTAGCAAACAGTTTTCTTGGAAGTTTTGTTTTGCTTCAACTTCCCCCATTCTTTTCTTCATTTTCTTGTTTGTGGTGTCTATCTCTTTAATTCTCTCAGTCGCATGTTCCACCTTCTTTGCCGTTTCTGCCAGTTGTAGTTGCTGGGATGCGAAACTTTGATTCAGCGAGGTCAGTTGCTGGTTAATACCATCGAGTTGCTCCATCACCGGCTTGAGCATATCTCCTAACATTTTCATGGCGTCTGCTCCCTTTTCTGGTTTTGGGCTCTGACTACCCGCCGGTTTCGCTTTAAACTTTCTTTGCGAGGCCGCCATTTTATACGATGGTTTACAATTCCAAACCGCTTCTCACAGACTCGAAAAATTGTCACCTCGTTGTCAGCGCTCAAGTAGGTCTCTCCACATAAAATCGCTGTTTATTTCACCCCTACACCCTTTGTTACGCTTATCTGTCCATTCGCATAAGAGGCGTCCCTCTTTGCACTCCGCATTTCCCACGGGGGGGGGGGGTAATTCGCTTTTATGGCACATGATTCTCAAATTGTAATTGCTAGAACTGTAACAATACCATATGTTGTTAACAAAACTGTCAGAGTGTAATAGATTCTTTCAGAAGTTAAACGATGGGATTATAGGAATATATTTATCCTCAGTAGAGAACTTTGAGGATCAGGTTGAGGGATCAGGTTGCTAATCCTACAGAAGGAAGACAAAGGAATTTCAAAGCAGAAACTTGCATATGGACAACCGTTTATTTTGAACTCACGTTCATTGTCGGTCACTTCTCTGACCTCGCTCACAGTAAACGATATTCCGCTCGATCTCCAGCGTTTGTCCCAGTCAAAACAGCTTGTGCCCGAAGGCCACACAGCGGCAGGACCGTCAGGGCGGAGGGAAGCCTCAATTCTCCGGCATTTAGCCATCGAAGAGGCTGCCCCTCAAAAGCCCTATGGCCTGGAGCCTTTCGCAAAGTGCTACTTGAGGTAGCCCCCCCCCCATACCACTGGTGTGCGAGTCGCTTCCCTGAGGTCCGGGGAGAGCGACCGCCATCGCTGATCCACAAACCGGAAGCCCGGGGCCTCCATTGTTAAGGAGGTATCCAGGAGGACTCCCAAACTCCTAACCTCCAGCACTGGCACCAATGGAACCGCCCCGACTCAGGCACAGGACCTCCGTCTTCCCCAGATTCAACTTCAGCCGACTCAGTCTAAGCCAACAGGCCACGGCTTGCAGTGCCCGGTCCAGGTCTTTCGGTTTGGCAGGCAGAGCCACGCGTGAGCAAAGGTGCATGTCTGCAGCCCCCGCAGCCTCGATGCTGCTCCCCTCCGAGGGGGCTGGCCAGCGAGGAGGAGGCAAGAGCCATCCAGGCTCTGCCCCCGTGTGAACCTGCCTCTGTCTTGCCAGAGGGGAGGACCCCCCCCCCCGAGCACACATTTCTGGGGGAGGTGGAGTGCAGCGAAGCCGGCTTGGCACTCTCTCCATCTCTCTTCTGAAGCCCAAGGAGGCTGGGGAAAGGGGTTTCTCACCCAACCCAAGGTGGCTGCATTGTGATTGGCAAGGCGAGTGGGAAAGAGCTCCCCTCCCCATTTTCTTTTCCTCTCCTTCCCTTGGAGTCCCCCCCCCCCGAGCCAGGAGCGGCTACCGAGAATGCTTCTCCCCTTGGCACCAGTCCCACTTTGCCAGCTACGCTGGGAAGAGGAAAGCCGCTGCGGTGGCGGAAAGTGAAGATGGCACTCCGCCCCCCCCCCTCCTCACCAATGTATTCCTTATGCAGAAAGGCAACGGGGGAGCTGATCCCCTCCTTGGTGGCTTGGAAGGGAGCATGGTTTGGTTTTTGTAAAGTGTGCCTTGCCATCGGTTTGCATTTGCTATAGGCAGCAGAGGGGAGATTGAGCCACTAAGCTCAGGAGCTAGAAATACAGACATCACTGGGGGGCAGGATTCCGCATTTTGTGAAGGAAATGCACTCTGCACTTGCTCAGGAGCACTCTTGGCTCTGCTAACTATGTGGCCTTAGAGACAGAATGGGAGACAGATGGCAGGGCTGCCCCCTTGTTGCCACCCTAACAAAAAAATTCTGGCTACGGGGCCTCCCTGGTTGAAGGAAGATATATGGATCCCGTCCTGACAATGATCTCTGACTCACAAAAGCTTATGCTGGTATCAAGTTGGTTAGTCTAAAGGTGACACTTGATTTCTGTCTTCTTCTGCAACTGCTTGTATAATTTACACTGAGCTTCAATCTCTTCCAAATATTTGCATGTTCTCACCAGAGGCTACTGAATTACTAGCATCGGATTGCTGTCCTGTTAACACCGCTGAAGCTTTCCTGGTCTCCAATCTCTTGCACGTCTATGCCTCACAAAGGGGGCTGAGGCACATGCAAGAGAAGTTCTCTCCCTGAGTCCCTAGATGGCGCAATCCCCTCACTTCTGGACCGTCACTGCAGCCACTCCCAGCCATTTCCAATTGACTTCAACTTACTCCAAACGACTCCTGAACACATTTTTTAATTAGGGAAGGGAGGGGGAAATCATGGTTTCAATTATGTGCTGATCAAATCAGTCCTTTTAGTTTGATAAACACGCCAGTAATTAGGTGCAGAGCCTTAGAAGTTAAACAAAGTCTCCAAGCGGCCTCGGATGCCTTGGTGCCAAACGGGGCTGTGAGGACGGCGACGACTCCGGCAGTGACAATTTGGGATGTTAAGCAACACAAAGGACCAAGCTGATTTAAGCTTTGCAGTCACTCAGCAGGTTGTAAATCTGGCCTAATTTACATGTTAACTTTTGCAGCACAGTGGCTATTTCTCTGTTGGTCGGCTCCCAGGCTTGTAACAGTCATATCTGAAGTGTCACAAGCAGCCGGTCTCTAAGTAGATGGAGGTGCAGTACTGGAGGGGAGCCCCAGACATTACCTGTGCCCTCCTGTCTCTCTTTCCTACCCAGGGGTCCGTGCAGGGAAGAAGGAAACTTGGAACAACCCACATCCCAGGCCATGGATCAGCAGAAGGCCAAACCAGAAAAGATGCAAAAAGATTTCTGTATAAGACTTTCTGCAGTTTGGTTTGGTTTTGTTTTTTTAAAAAAGCATCTGCAGTTCCCAGCAGCTACTTTGAAGATTAGGAAAGATTTGCTGGGTGATACAGTTTTAACCCTTTCCTCTCATGTCTCTCCACCATTTAAATTCTAAACTCCTTCAACTTGCAGTTTGCTGTGCGTGGGGAAAATGCCTGGCCACACATTGCCCCCCCCCCTTGCGGAGTGAACTACAGCTTTTAAATCATGGCAGCAGTACAAGAGGAAAGGGTTAAACAGCTTCTCACACAGAAACGGGGGGGGCTGCTAAAAGAGCATTCGTAAAAACGGCAAGGACAATTTGATAGACGGGTGTTTCACATCTCATCCAGTTTAGTCCAGAGCATCTCAAACACACAAGCGGTTCAAGGCTGCCCACTCTTAAGAAAGGGCCGCCTAGAAATGTTAACAGGTAGCTTGAAATGCGTGAAACGTGCAGTCGCCAGGAGTCGATACTCTCCATGTGGCGGGTGTCATCTAACAACAAATGGCACCCTTGAAATGTCAACAAGGATTTTGAACAACTATGCAATCCCCCAAATTCTTTATGCGACGATTCGCAAGGGCTCTTGGTCCTCAGAGCGGGACTTGCAGGGCAATCAATGGGCAGAGCCCTGCCGAGCAGTCAGAGTCTGGTAGCGCCTGAGAGGCCAAGGAGATTCTTGGGGGGGGGGGACGCAAGTAGGCATGGTGGGTGTTACAGAGCAGGGCTGGCCAAACTTGCTTAATGGAAGAGCCACACAGAAGAAACATCAAATGTTTGAGTGCCGCAAGACATGAACGAGGATCACACACAGGGTTTTGCTTTTTATTAACATTGGACAGTGTCATTGATGCAACGAACATGAAATTGAGCCAACTTCAGAGGACAGCGGAAGACAGGAGGGCCTGGCGGGAGCTGGTCCATGGGGTCGCGAAGAGTCGGACTCGACTGTGCGACTGAACAACAACAAAGGTTTTGAGAAACACAGCTCTCTTCGTCAGATGCATCATTCACCACTTGCATCTGATCTGACAAAGACAGCTGTGTTTCTCAAAAGCTTATGCTACAATAAAGTTTGTTAGTCTTAAAGGTGCTATTGGGCTTTTTACTGTTTTGCAGCAACAGACCAACATGGCCAACTCCTCAGGGTATTTTATTTTATTTATAATTATACTTATTTGTCCAATGGTGTTTGTTTGCTAATGACATTCATTTGTCTGAGAGAGAGAGAATGCATGAGAACGCTTCTAAAGTTAAATCTGCTTGCTTTCTCTGCTCAAGCCTACTTGGGGAGGGGGAAGGGAAGACTGATGGGGGAGGCAGGCCTCCCCTTCACTTCCCCAGCCGCCCTGCTGGGAGCCACGCAGTATGTGTGAAAGAGCCGCATGCCGCTCCCGGGCCACAGTTTGGCCACCCCTGCTCTAGAGTCACGCAAGCGTCTTGTTGGCTGGTGGAAACTTAGCAGCTGACCAGAGGCACTTTCTTGGCATATTACTTCTCTTGCTTCCCACCAAACTTTCTTTCCTTTTCCAGTTTCATCAGAAAATAATTATTCAGAGGCTGCGGCCTATGCCAATCCATTGTGGGAACACTCGTCTAGCTTTTCGGCAGCTATGTTGTTTTTATAAACTGTACACACACATCTCCGGTGCCATTCCTTCCTCATGCAGTGTTTTGTGGAACCGTCCCTTTGTGTGTGTGTCCCCTTAAAGGCTGTGCATCCAGATCCATTAGAAGCAGCAAACAGACGCCACCCACAGGTCTGCCCAGAAAAGGACGTGATGCTGCGGTAACAGGTGTGAGGCAGATAAGGATTTTGCTCACGGGACGGGCAGAATGGGATGGCAACCCCCCAGTCCAGAGCCACCGGCTACGAGCACCTCCCCTCCGTGTTGTGTTAACAAGCGAGCAATCTAATTCAGATTTAATATCCACCCATCACCACCTTTTAAACATGTTCATTTTTATATACAGCCACCTTGGTGTGCTCTGGTACTTTGCAGATCCCGGGGGCTATAAGAGGAATCCCTGCTGTTCTGTGCAGCTATTGCACCTCCGTTAATTTTTTTTTAGATCGAGAGAAGAGGAGGAGAGTGGACGTATACCCCCTTGCCCTTCACGTGGAGCCTCAGAGCGGCTTACAGACTCCTTTCCCTTCCCTTCCCCTCCCCACAACAGACACCCTTGTGAGGGAGGTAGAAGATAAAACCAGTCCCTTGCCAGCATCTGTTCAGGGCCTGAGTGTGGAAGATCTGTGGTTAGTCTCTACTGCAGTTCCCCCTCACCAGTAAAGGCGCCTGTGGGAGTGGGGGGGGGGCGGTGCTTAGCCCTTCCCTCACAGGAAGGCAAGGGCAGAGAGGGTTTTAAAAATTCTGTCTAGTCAAGACGTTTACATGCCATCTGTCCACTTCAAGAATGACCACTCTCTCCCTGGGGTCATCTCCCCCTGCCTTCGAAGCTGTCACGGGGGGGGGGGGGGCTATTACGTTAGGAAGGAAAGGAGACCACGGGAGAACCTCATTGTGGGTCTCCTGCGATGTTTCCGGTCTGGCCCTCAAACGATGTACTCGGAAAACTGGCTTGCGAAGAGCGTGGCCGTGGACGGGCAGGTCTCAGGGCCCTCCTTACTGCCTTTCCCTGGGTGGAGCGCCAGGGTGACCGGGAGACACGGAGTTAAACAGAGAACAGCTTAGCTTAGCTAATTACTGTGAAATGCTAACCTCAGTTGCTGGATCATTTTGAGACCCTTTAAAATAGGAACTGTGTATTTTACCCCCCTGCACTCTTAATGATTTGTTTTTTTAGTCTGAAATCATTTCCAGCCATCGGTTATGCTTGTGGTCTCTACGCATGCACTTCTCTCGAGCACAAATATTTCTTTTTCCTATCGGCCTGCCAGCCTTGTCAGAGCAGATTTCACTGTAAACTGAAGGCTGATACTTAAAACCTCTTGGATTACCCGGGCCCTGAGCAGGATCT
>NW_015162515.1:184250-199818 GCF_001447785.1 Gekko japonicus | reverse complement strand
AGGGTGCTGGCAGGTCTTTTACTGCGTAGCCGAAGACAGAATGTGACGTCCCATGTTGGTATTGGTGTTCTTACGGACGTCTAGGGTGTAGTGCCTGATGAAGGTGTTAGGCGTGGCCCACGTAGCGGCTTTGCAAATGTCTGTCAGGGGCACTTCCTGGAGGAAGGCAGTGGAGGTCGCTACAGCCCTGGTAGAATGAGCCTTGATGGGGCCAGGCAATGGCTGTTTGGTGATCTGGTAACACAGATGGATGAGACCCACAATCCACTTTGACAGGCGCTGGGCCGTGATGTGAGTGCCCAGTCGTGCTGACACGTAAGAGACGAACAGTTGTGAGTCTCGTCTAGTCGGGTGTGTTCTACTGACGTAGAACAGGAGAGCCCGCTTCATGTCCAAGGTGTGGAGCAGTTTGTCTTCCGCTGATGTTGGATTTGGGAAGAAATCAGGGAGGAAGACCTCCGCCTGCAGGTGGAAATCTGACACCACCTTCGGCAGGAAGGAGATGTCTGGGACGAGGCGGACTCTGTCTGGCAAAAACGACAGGTAAGGTGTATCATGCCAGATAACCAATATTTCTCCCACTCGTCTAGCCGAGGTGACAGCAATTAAAAAGGCCGTTTTCCACGCTAGAAGTTTGAGGTCACATGTTGCAAGCGGCTCAAAGGGCTTCCTCGTGAGCTGGCGTAGAACTAGAGGAAGGTCCCAGGGAGCGACTGGAGTCTTGACAGGAGGGTAGAGACGCAATAAACCTTTTAAAAAACGTTTTGAAATTGGATGTGAACACAAAGTACATCTGTCAACTGGAACATGGTAGGCCGAAAGAGCGGCCAAATAAACCCTCAACAAAGAATGGGACAGTCCCTAGTAAGCTAGGGAAAGGAGGAATTGGAAAACTCGTTTGAGCCCTGCTGAGGCGGCTCGAGGGGCGTCATCACCTAGAGAAGAACAGAACCTTCTCCATTTATAATCATAAGACCTCCGTGTAGTAGGTTTCCTGGAATTCAACAGGACGTTCGTTACCCGGGTGGAGAAGCCGGTGATGTTATTCTCCATGCCGTCAGTTTCAATTGTGGTATGTTGTGATGTAAGAGAGGGGAGTCGGAGAGGAGGAGGAGGTCCTGAGCTGGAGGAAATTGATGGTATATCCCCTGTGATAACTCGAGGACTATTGAAAACCAGGGTTGTCTCGGCCACCATGGGGTTAGTAAGATGCAGTCCGCGCCGTCTATGAGTATTTTGCGGACCACTCTCAGAAGCAGAGGTAAGGGGGGGAACAGGTAAAGAAGTCCCGTGGACCAAGGGTAAAGGAGACCATCTCCCAGACTCCTCCTTGACTGCAGAACAGAGGACACCTTTTGTTGTTTCTGGTGGCGAAGACATCAACTTGGGGAGCTCCCCACATGTGGAAGAGTGGGAGGAGGTATGTTGGGTTCATCCCCCACTCGTGAAGGCTGAGTCCCGCTCGACTTAGGTGGTCTGCCTGCACGTTCATGTGTCCGAGAATGTGAGTGGCCACGAGGAAAATGTTGTTGGCGATGCAAAGCTCCCACAATTGGATGGCAAGGTTGCAGAGGCATAGGGAAACAGTGCCTCCCTGTCTGTTGACATACGAGAGCACTGTGGTGTTGTCCGTGAGGACCGTGACACATTTTCCCTTGATTAAAGGTAGGAAGCTGGTGATAGCATGTTGTATAGCCAGCAGTTCTAGGAAGTTTATGTGTCGCTTCCTCATCTGCGCGTCCCATTTGTCTCCAACAGAAAGGCCCATGGAGTGTGCACCCCATCCTGTCAGGGAAGCATCCGTCGTTATGGGGACTTCGGGTGATGGAGGGTGGAAGGGTGCTCCCTGGAGGATGTTGATGGTCTCTCCTCCATCGCTGAGGCAGGAGTAAGGGCCGATTCAAGCAGTGCTACTTTAAGGCGCGCAGCTCAATTATTTTGCGTTTGATTGGAGAAACAAGCACAGTGACGACAGGACTCTGGCTGGTGAGACTCTCCGAGGCAAAAAATGCAGAGGGTATGACGGTCGGGAGGAGCAAGTTTGCTGCCGCAACCCTTGCACCTGTTGAAAAAAACCCACTTCTTCTCCATAAAAGATGCGAAGAAGAGGGAACGTGGGGGGGGGGGTAGCCTGAAGGCCTGAGGTAATTGGTAGACTCCCCCTCAGGAGTAAATACAAGTTTTTTAAAAGCTTTTTTGAAGAACAAAGTACTAAAAGAGAAAAACAGAGTAAGGAAAAAATTCCTAAGAGCTGTGAGGTGAAAGCTAACAGCGAACCGATCTGACCGACGAAAAAGAGGTCTACTCAACGCAGCGGTAAGAAAGGAACTGGCAGGATGTCCATGCCCACCCCTCTGGGCATGCGCGGTGGAGTTCCTGCGCATGCCTGAGAGACTGGGCGCAAAAATCCGTTAAAAGAGCTTGCTACAGCACCGATCGATCCAGCGCGTACGCACTAGATCTGATGGGTGTGAAGCACAGAGACCGCGTCGAAGATCTGGGGTTTTTTGGAAGCACACCAAATCTCTGCCTATCCTTTTGCATTTCCCTGGCTACCATTCCAGATAAAAACTAGCCTGTGGGTTTAAAGAGTGCAACGCTTATGCCAGATCACTGCTCTCTGGAAACTCTCTCTCTAACGGTTGTCCATACGCAACTTTCTGCTTTGAAATTCCTTTGTCTTCCTTCTGTAGGATTAGCAACCTGATCCCTCAACCTGATCCTCAAAGTTCTCTACTGAGGATAAATATATTCCTATAATCCCATCGTTTAACTTCTGAAAGAATCTATTACACTCTGACAGTTTTGTTAACAACATATGGTATTGTTACAGTTCTAGCAATTACAATTTGAGAATCATGTGCCATAAAACTTAGTAATTTATAATGCTGAACCAGGTTGCAGCATATAATAGACAGAATGAATGAATTATATGGAAAGGGGAAGGTGGGGGGGGGAAGAAAGCTATATTTTCCTCGAGGGGCATTTGAGTAATGAAATCAAAGCTTCAATCACAATAATGTTTAGACCCAAGCATGGCGCTGGAATGACTATGCGGACGATTCAGGGGCAGCGCATGGCTTCTAATCACAGAGTACTGGAGGGACTGGAATGCATTAACCTTTTAGGTCTGTTTTGCTACACACAGACCTAACTCCATGTCTAAGTGCTGATGAAAGATTCCAGGATCCGGACTAAGAACTGAACAAGAGCAAGAACTTCCCAGCACGCACTCTCTGTATATTGAAGACTGACAGCTCTGAGCATGAAACCAGAGTTCCCGCTATTATTCTATCAATTTAAAATAGCCTCACGTGAACTCTCACATTTCTAGCTGTTTACTGTGATCCAACGAGCTTTTCTACGGTTAATTTTTTTGTCTGTTTCAATGATCAATTGCTTTAAAACCACTTTTGTCTCCTCCTTAGAGGATCAGAAAAGGAAATTCTTAGTGTAGAGGAAAACAAAAATTAATACTTTTTCCCTCTATTTGAAGTAGGAATCATATTGTAGTTTAGATCACTAAAGGGGTGTGTCCATTTCAAAGCTTCCTCGATGCTTATTTTTAGATAAAAAAGGCTTAAAACCACTGATTATAAAAACCAGTTCTTACAGTGGCCAAAATGATTTTCAGAACTACAGTGTTTAGTTGTAAGCCATGCTCAGTACCTGCCCGCCTAGGACAAGGAAGCGAACAGGCTATTTCCAGATTTGCTTACTAGTTTTTATTTATTTATATTTTAGTTATTTTTAAATTTGTATCCCGCCCCATCCAATATTCAGCTCGGGGCAGTCACTGTTTGGTCTTCATTTGGATTCTAGAGATTAGGAAGATTGAAGGCATGTCACTGTCTCCATGTCGGACTTGGAACCTCTCTGCTGTATTGGTAGACCAGGCCTTCGGAGAACAGGTCTACCTGCCCCAGTCCACTACATTGGTAGACCTGGCCTCGGACCATCGGCCTTAGAAAACATGCCAGCACTGGGGGGTGGGGGGGGCACTTGCAGTCTACTTTGTGTTTTTTAGTGAAATATGACAACCAGCATTACAGGTCAAGTATAACAGAGGAGGAACAATCTCTGTCAGAACCCCGCCTAACCTAACAAACAGGTAGTTGCTTAAATGTTATCAACCTTCCCCAACTACTTACTTATTCAAATATTTATATCCCACTTTTCCCTGTAATTCAAGGCAGTTTACAAATCATACTGAAAAGCATAATAGGGATGTGCAAAAAAAATTCATTTTTTCCAGCTCCATTGTAGCCTACAAGGACCATTATAGTCAATGGGCCCCATAGGCTATAATGGAGAATCGATCCAGAGGTATCTGGGGCTTGAAAGAGGGCTGTTTTTTGATGTAGAGACACCAAATTTGCAGCATATCTGCTGGAACCTCTCCTCAAAAAACCCTTAAAGCTTCAAAAAGATTGGACTGTGGATCCAATTCTATGGGCCCCAGAAGGAGGTGCCCGTATCCTCCATTGTTTCCAAAGGAGGGGAAAATGCCTTGTGGGCTGAAGTAGAAATCCCTGAGTTGCCTGTTAAAATCTTGTGTGCCAGCACCCCTTAGTGCATCTTAGAGGGAACTATGCTTGAAACACTTTATTATGATTGCATTTTTTTCAAAAATAGTGATTTTGTGTATTTTTCCCCCTGGCCATTGATGAGGGGCAAATGGAACACTGAATCTGAGAAGGGCAACAAGAGGGAAAGGGTGTGTGTTCAATTAATATTATTAACAGAACAAGTGGGAATCCAAAGCAGATCTCCTAGTTTCACATTTTCTCCATCTATTCAGATTATTCTCAGCAACCATAATGATAATCCTGGGGCAACCAAGACATCTAAATCTTGAACTAAATTTCTTGATGTGATGCTCCCATATGGAGTCGAGACCATAGGCTCCTCTAACCTAGTATTGGCGTCCAACTGGCAAGGATCTTTGGTGTCTTGGGCCTTCTCCAGCTAAGATACCTAAAGCTCTATCAAGATGGTGGGGGAACCTGGGAACTTCTGCAAGCATAGCAGAACCTCTGGGTTCATTGTGCACTCTGCTGCCACTTCCTTAAATGTCCAGCTGGGTCCCAGCACCTGCACCTTCACCATAAGTGAATGCAAAAGGTGGAGAAGTAACACGCCTCTGAATCTTCAGCTGTGTGAAAAAGCCTTCATCCCATGGGCAATGGAAGCACAGTCACTTCGAATGCAACAAGGTTCTTCCAAGGCTATCAAAAAAGTAAAGTGGCACACTGCTGCATAATAATCCCCGATGGCAACGGGGGGGGGGGGATCAATGTGCAGTTTTGCAAGTGCTGTGACAATAAGTTTAAAATATAAGGGGAGCAGTTTGAAGCCCAGCTATAAAGATGTGTTAAGTTACAACCTTTGAAAGCAAAGTGCTTTGTAAGCCAATAAAATTCTGCCTGGCATAAACGAAAATCTAATTATCCGACTTGTTAAACGGGCCAGAAATATAACCTTCAAGAAACAGCCCATTAACTTCTGTGTCTGGTAGGACCACTCTTGGTATCCTTAATTTGGAATTATGCGAGCGTGCCTATTCATAGTCACATACAGCCCCTCTTCAATTTATTACTATTTTAAATCTTTATTATTATTATTATTATTTTTCTTTCCGAGTCTGTCCTTGCAAATGTGAGTCTAGAAAATAAACAGGGTCACTTAAAAAAAAAACACAGGAAAGCACAATAAAGCAAATTGCAAAAGACAAGAAGATTAAACCAGCAGCGCAGCTTTTTGTACCGGGCAACGGAGCTCTGCAAACGTTCTCACTGGCTGTGGCTTGGCATTTAACAGCCTGCGATCAGGGCGGAGGAGGAAATTTTATTCCCTTTAACCATTGCAGATTTACTGCAGTGAAAAAAGGGCTATGTAACCCGAGAAGTGACAGAACCGAGGAGATCAAAGCCACAGTCTGGAAACTAAAATAAACCTTCAGGCTACTTCCTGCAAGAAAATTCACTCTGGCAAACTAAAACAGAGTCCGCCTAAAAACTGGGCTCCGGTTTACGAGCTGTCACAGCAGCACAAGTGGTTTGGACCAGTCAAGTTCAGAACATTATATTTCCTTGTTTCTGTCTCACATACTTCTGTAAGCAGTTTTATGGGGGGGAGGTTTTATTATATTTTTTAAAAACCGAAAAAAGAAAAACAGAATTCTTTCCTTTGGGTTGAAACCGAGAAGGTTGCAGCTAAACTCATTAAAACAAGCAGGTCTTCGTTTGCACATTCCATTCCCATTTACTACATTTTAATATTTTATTTTTGAATTTACAGGCAATGTACATTTTCTTTAATAACTCTTCCGCATTCTGTTCAATTATTGTTTAATATAGGCACAAATCAGTTTACATGGCCCAGATGGCTTGTAACCCAGGAGCTGGTCTATTCCCAGCAACACATCTGGCGGAAGTACAGGCAGCAGTGAGAACGTGGAAATTAATTAATAGTAAAAAAAAATTTAAATGACTAATTTTTTTTGAGGCTCCGAGGACATTCTGAGGAACCTGAAATTACTGTACTCATATTAAAATACATGGTTTTAATAGGTATTAAAAACTGACTTTTTAATGCTGGCCAGACTGCAAGGTGGAATGAGAAGAGCTGGCTGTGGAAAATCAAGGCAGTCCAATTCCAGAGGCAAATTAGCAGCAAAATACACAGTGGCATCAGATTATAACACATCCTGTTCAAAAGTATGGCAGCACAACTAGAGTCCACAGGGCTTACTGGCCGAAATAATCGGAGACTGGTTACAGAAGCAATTACGCAGACAGACGGCAATAAGTGGGACTCACTGAGCAGCCCTCCATTCATTACGATGGAAACTATGCAGAGACTTGGGTGAGCCCAGCTGACTTGCAGAGATCCGACCAGGGAAGATTCCACCCGGCATCATCCAATTCTCACTTTTTTATTACAGTTCAGTGGCTGGGTCAGGAGCCACAGGGGGCTGGATCCTGCTGTGTTTTTGACAACTCTGTGGCTGTAATCCCAGCCAATGTTTTAGACTGCCCTCGTCCACTCTAGGACTTAGTGTGGGCAGGAACGGGGAGAAAACAAGCAGTTGTCACTGTAGCTCTATGCATAGAAAGAAACCTGACTTATCGGACTGTGCTGCTGTTTGAAACTATGCTGCCTCCTTATTTTGATTCCTAGCATTAAGGATGCAACAGTGTCGATGAGGATGGAGTACTTCAAGCCTCTTCTCTGAATTTTCAGCATTCATTTAAAAAAAAGGTAAGGGGGGGGGGGAATGGGCAAACAGTATTCAGCCCCATTTCTCAAAAACCTGCTTCTGCCTTGTTGCATTCTGCCCAGCACATGCATTAACTGACAAGCATGAACTACTGGCCCTTTACATTTTATAAACATTAAGAAAAGGAAATTTAATTTTAATATCATTAAAATTGCTTTAAATCGTTGGGTCTCCCTATATGAAAGTTCAGGTTCTTCTGCACTCCTTCAACCTGACACTGCCCCTTTATCTGGAGCAGAATTGGGGGAAAACCCCCCCCCATTTGTTACTATTAATTTAGGAGGCTTTTTCAATCCTACCGTACCACGATATGCAACACCCAGAATGGTATAAACAGTTCACAAAGGTAAATTAAATCAATAATACCTTAAAAAATATCTAAACAAACTGGAACAACAGCCTGAAGCAATATAAGCCAAACATATTCAGACAGCAGCTAGGATGGCTGTCAATCTAAAGCCAGATGCCTGACAACATGAGAAAGGGCCCCCTTTATCGAGGCAGGGGCAACCTGGGGACTTCCGCCCACAGAAGATTCCTCCGTCTTTCTCTTCTGTTGCCTTCCACCAATGGGTGAAGATTTACTGGTTTGGTTTGGTTTGGTGTTCCATCACTGACTCTTACTAGTCCTCACCCCTGTTAGTGTGTCTATGTACTTTATGTTTCTCACGTTAGGTGGGAAAGTGGCATAGAAAAATCTTTTGAATAAAATATTGCACATTAGTTAAAAACGGTACAGTCTGAGCCCTAAAACGTAACTGTTTCAGTACCAAGACAACATTAGCAATAAAAAAAATAATAAATTACTAAACCATTTCTTTTTGGGGGGAACTATTAAATCTTTCCAAATGAGAAATGTTTTAACAGCCTGTCAAATGGCGAGCAGTGAGGTGGCCAGGTCTACCTCAAGAGGCAGGGAATTCCAGGATGGGGGGGGGGGTGAATTAAGGCCCCATTTCTGCATGCCTAATTGTGTCCGTGTGCCTTGGTGTTTAGTCATGCCGGCCACATGACCACGGAAACATCTTTGGACAGTGCTGGCTCTTCGGCTTTGAAACGGAGATGAGCACCGCAACTTGAAATGACTTTCGAGCAAGGGAACCTTTACCTTTACTTTAGTTTCTTCTATAGCAGGCATGGGGAAAAGCAGCAAGGTCCCAGAGGACAGGCAGGCCTATGTGAGTGGAGACCACTGGTACAAAATCGTTCAGGCCTTTCACCAACACTTTGGACTGGGTTAAAAACCCTCATTGCTGCATTTTGGATGGAGCTAAAGTTTTCAAAGGGAACCTTCAAACGCATCCTTTAGCACAGAGGTCACCAACCTTTTTGGGCCTGGGAGTACATTTGGAATTCTGATGCTGCATAGTACGTGCAGCAACAAAATGGCTGCCAAAGGAGGCGGAGCCAGACACAAAATGGGTGCCACAGTTTATCTTCAAATCACAGAGTAAAGGCCCTTGTGCTGTGGTGGCAGCCACTGCCAAAGCAATGTTTTTTTTAAAAAAAATGCACAGGCAATCAAATCTCCAAGGACCAATCAGAAGCCTTGCTAGGTAAAAGCCCCACCTGGCCCCACCCACTTTCTAAAAACACTTGGCAGGCACCAGGTCACCACGCCGGGGGGCCCTCTCTTGGCATGTTAACCTAATCTGATCCAGCAGGCCACTTCCCCCGCCACCCTTTCATATCAAGTACAACAAAGGCTTTTGAGAAAATGATAACCAAAAGCTATTAACGCTGCAGAGATGCCATCTACTGAGGGCCGAGGTGCACTTGATACTACAAGTTCAGCATCCAAAACTCTTAAGGTTTTCCTTTTCTTTCTTTTTTATAACAGGTAAACACAAGCCTGATTCAGCCACCAGTATGGGGGCAGGGGATGTAACCCTTTCATCATGTGTCATTTTACCAGCCTGAAACTGTCCTGTGGAGCTGCTTATTTATGCCACTGGGTAAAGTGCAGCACACTGTATGTTGACCCATGGCCCTGTTACGTGAAAAAATCCTACAGCGCTCCAGACATAGAGCGCCCAGAATCAAGTGTAGCTTGGCCCTGAGTTGTGTAAAAACCAATGAAGAAGCCAAATATTTTTAAAGCATATCTATCTCAAACTCAAACTCATTAGACCAGAACAAACATTCACCTATCAATGGTTTGTATGTGAGGTTGATGTAGGAGTGGAGAAGAAAAACAGAATAATTATTATTATTGGATTTATACCCCGCCCTTCACTCAGAGTGGCATACAATCACTTTCCCTTCCTCTCCACACAACAGACACCCTGTGAGGTAGGTGAGGCTGAGAGAGCTGAGAGAATTGCTTGTGCGAGAACAGCTCTGAGAGAACTGTGACTGACCGAAGGTCACCCAGCTGTCTTCATGTGGAAGAGTGGGGAATCAAATCCGGTTCTCCAGATTAGAGTCCACTGCTCTTAACCACTACACCAAACTGGCAACACACCACAAAATGAGACTCAATCAAAAACTCTGCAGTCACTTTTCTGAGTTTGTGGTCCTGCAACCCAACGGTCACCACAACCTGAAGAACTGAATATTGGTCGCAATAACTGAAGTACAATGACAGAGCAGTGGGCAAACACACTCAAATCCAGATGAAGAACAATGCCAAGAATTCACAGACAAAAAAGAATAACTTCCTGGTGAAATAGCTATAACCGTTCTTGATCAGCGAAAGCATTAGACTGAACTGAGAATTTGGCTGTTCTAGATACCATACAATAGATCAACAGAGCTGTCCGCACCTTGGCCTTATGGAGCAATTGGACTTCCAATACGCTACACAATGGAGAAGAAGCAGGATCCGTCAACATGGTTGACCAAACTGGAACTTCAGAGAGACAACTGCAAGGTGTATCTGAAGAAGTGTGCTTGCACATGGAATCTTATACCTTGAATAAAACTTTGTGGTCTTATGGTGCCACTGGACTCAAACTTTTCAGCCCACCATGGCTACCCACCTGAATCTAACAACTGCAAGGTGGTTTCGTGGCTGTTTTCTCACGGTATCTACTCATTCTATGCCTTGTGTGCCTTCCAACTTTACACATATTATGGGCCAGTTTGGACACGGAGTTCCAAATGGGCTACATCCTCATATCCACATCGCACAACACTATGCTGGACTGGTACTAACAAAGCTTGCCATGGCTTATGTAGTAGCCAAGGTGCTGGACTCTTGTGTTCAAGTCTCTAAACCACCATGAAATTCACTGGGTGATCTTAGCCCAGACACTTTTTCAGCCTACCCCATAAGATTGTTGCATGTGTTCCTCAGCTCCTTGGAGGAAGGGTAAAATGGGATTTTAAAAGTGAGAGAGAATAGTCATGGATTGTGTATCTACTGCTCTGAACAGAAATACACTATACATGTCTTACAATGTTAGGTTCTATGAAATCATGGAGAAATTTGTCTACACATGCAACATATTTAATTCCCTAAGTGATCCATGTTTCTAGTCCTTGTATGGCTACAAGAATCATATGATATAGTTCTGTCTAAGAAGATCATTATTGAAAGAAACTGAAGTACTTCTCTTGTATTTCATTTTGTTTGTTACAATGACAAAGATTTTTAATCACTTGGCACATTCAGAGTGCTACATGACAACTAATAAAATTATACCTTTTCACCCTAAACATCTAACCAAGCCTTCATGTTCAACACAGAAAATGTCTTCACAAACAGTTACAGAGAACATGATGATGGTTTTGAATCTACTTCCACTTGCAAAATGAGAAGGGTTCCATGCTCTCCTTCCCTGATCTTTATGAAACCTCTCCTCTTTGGAAAGCTCAGCTTTTCTAAAAAGAAAACCAGAACAGTAACTTTTCCACCCCTCCCCAGCTCCAATTCTGAACTGAGAAGCCCATCCAAATTCCCTTCAACGCCTTAATCAGCCTCCAAAATTCTCCACAATAAACCCACCTCTGCTTTCCCTTTTCTTGTCAAAGTCAAATTACTTTATGGGGAGGTACCGTAAGGAGGTACCGTAAGCATTAGAGTACATCATGCTCAGCAATGGCTGGACCACAGACAGGAGATGTAATTCCCAAGGTGCCAGACATACTTTTCAAGTATTCAGGCACCCTCAAAAAACTTATTTTGGTATTCCCTGTTGATCTGCACAGAAGCAGCAAAATCTCATTTTACATTCCAAGTTAGAAATGAACTTCTTGTAAACACTGGTACTCAATTTGCTCTGCTGCTGAACAATATAAGAGGGAAAAATTCGTATTCTGAGCCACATAAACATGAATTTCAGTTAGAACCTAAGTATAGCAGGGGAGCATTTAGCTTCTTAAATATTTCTTTTTCTCCCCCTCACTTTTATTTATTTGTCTGTCGCTAGAGGCATAATTGCAATTGTTAGCCTGTTCCTGGGTTTATAGGTAGGTGAATGAAACAACTGCAATGGCATCTTTGATTTGTATACATTTCTCAGTGGCAAGGCATCTCCTTCCCCCCAGTTTCCTTCTACACAATTTTTTAAATAAGAAAGAGAAAAACTTTGAAGATCATGCAAAGGGGTATGCCTGTGGATGAGGTGAGAAGAACCATTTCACAGGTCACTTGTGATATCACGGGCATTCGCCAAAAGCCGCCCATGATGCATGCATGGTCAGTCTACAGAGTACTCAAGATTACAAGCGATGTCATGGGGGAAATAAATAGTGTTCTCCCAGCAATAAGATACATCAGAAACTGGAAAATATGGAAACATTACCTTGAGGAAAAATGTATGAGGAACTATGCCTGGGGGTATGATTGAAAGGAAGAGGAGGACTGGAATGCTGGGGAGAGGCTGTTGGGAATGGAGGAACCATTTTCACCCTGTTTCACAGCCCGTACAATCAACTGCCCAAACAAGAGGTGTGTTTCATGAGCTTAACATTAACTCCTTCCATCTGTATAACTCTGCCATTAACTCAAAAGAAAGCAGTGACAGAAATTAAACCATATTATTATCCACGGCACAACAAAGAAACGGGAAGGTGGGGAGAAAGGTCTACTGATTAAGTCATAGAAACAACTGTTCTGTAAAAAATGGAAGCAGTTTCTGAAACAGAAATCCTGAAGCCCAAGTGGAGTAACATACGGTTCTTATTAGATTTTAAAGCTAAACATAAAAATGCCCTAGAATTATGTTATGGAATGGATTACATGTACACTGCATAATACATAAAATAACCCTGACTATCTGTGATTATTTTTAATTAGCTTTCCTATCAAGTATGATTTTTACCTTCCGACAGATTTGGGGAGGTGGGAGAGTTGAATCTGAGAGCTCAGGGGACTACTAGCAATTCCGTTTCCCATACCTCAGAGCACTAATGCATTTTACATTAACTCCAAGCATCAGGAAACCCTGGCTCCTGGCGCCAAGGAGTTCAGAACTGTAATGCCACATGTCTGAAAACTGGGATTCACTGCTCTGTCAAGCAATCTGTTCTCTTCCCCTCGTTCAGTACTTGAAGCAGAATAGCAGCAGCAGTGTATGTTTCCAATTAGGCAGGCTCATTGCCTTATGGACAGCCCCATGGACGATCATGTCAAAAAGGTACTCCCAGAAAGAGGGATGCAGATAAATCATACCTAGGACTTGTGGAAGAGCCTTGGTCCAACACCCCGTTCCAGTACAGCTTATGAATAAATTTGCCTCCAGTGGAACTACTGCATTACACATCAGCAACAGTCCAGTACTGTGATTGTAAGGTCCCATCTGGGGCAATGCAACAGTTGGCAAGTCCTGCTGTGAAAAGCAGGTTGCTTACCAGTAACGTGATCTTCGAGTGGTCATCTGTGCATTCACACCCATGGGATCTAGTGCGCACGCGCTGGATCGATCGGTGCTGTAGCAAGCTCTTTTAACGGATTTTCGCGCCCAGTCCCTCGGGCATGCGCAGGAACCCCACCGCGCATGCCCAGAGGGGTGGGCGCAGACATCCCGCCAGTTCCTTCAAACCGCCGCAAATCAACCCCTATTAAAAATGTAGAAGCTGACAGCAGCGGGGAAGGAGGGAGGGTGGTGTGAATGCACAGATGACCACTCGAAGATCACCAGTTACTGGTAAGCAACCTGCTTATCTTCGACGTGGTCTCTGTGCTTCACACCCATGGGAGATTAGCGAGCAGTAGCCTACCTGGAGGAGGGTGTTGGCAGGTCTTTTACTGCGTAGCCGAAGACAGAATGTGACGTCCCATGTTGGTATTGGTGTTTGGTGTTTGTATGGACGTCTAGGGCGTAGTGCCTGATGAAGGTGTTAGGCGTGGCCCAGGTAGTGGCTTTGCAAATGTCCGTTATTGGCACTCCTTGGAGGAAGGCAGTGGAAGTTGCGACAGCCCTGGTAGAGTAAGCCTTGATAGGGCCAGGTAATGGCTGTTTGGCAAGTAGGTAACATAGATGAATTAGACCTCCAATCCACTTTGACAGGCACTGGGACAGGCGCTGTACCCAGACGTGCCGGAGCGTATGAGATGAAAAGTTGTGAGTCCCGTCTAGTTGGGTGGGTTTTATTGAGATAGAACAGGAGAGCCCGCTTGACGTCCAAGGTGTGTAATAATTTGTCCTCCGCTGATGTTGGATTTGGAAAGAAGTCAGGGAGGAAGACCTCCGCCTGCAGGAAGGAGATGTCCGGGACGAGGCGGACTCCAACTGGCAAAAACGACAGGTAAGGTGTATCATGTCGGAAAGCCAATATTTCTCCCACTCACCTTGCCGATGTGATAGCAATTAAAAAGGCCGTTTTCCATGCAAGGAGTTTGAGGTCACATGTAGCAAGGGGCGCAAAGGGCTTCCTCATGAGCTGGCATAGAACTAGAGGAAGGTCCCAGGGAGTGACTGGAGTTTTGACAGGAGGGTAGAGGTGTAACAAACCTTTTAAAAATCGTTTGGAAATCGGATGGGAAAACAAAGTGCATTCGTCAATTGGAACATGGTAGGCCGAGAGAGCGGCCAAAGAAACTCTTAACGATGAATGGGAAAGTCCCGAGTCAGCTGAGGAGGAATCGGAAAACTCTTTCGAGACCCACTGAGGAGGCTCGAGGGGCATCATCACCAAGGGAAGAACAGAACCTTCGCCATTTATAATCGTAAGACCTCCACGTAGTAGGCTTCCTGGAATTCAAGAGGACGTTCACAACGCGGGAGGAGAAGCCGATGATGTTATCTCCCATGCCGTCAGATTCAACTGTGGTATGTCGTGATGTAGGACGGGGGAGTCTGAGAGAAGGAGGAGGTCCTGAGCCAGAGGGAACTGATGGTATATCCCCTGTGATAACTCCAGGACCGTTGAAAACCAAAGTTGTCTCGGCCACCATGGGGTTATTAAGATACAGTCTTTGAGAATTTTGCGGACCACTCTCAGAAGCAGAGGTAAGGGGGGGAACAGGTAAAGAAGTCCCGAGGACCAAGGGTAAAGGAGACCGTCTCCCAGAGATTGTCGGTCTTTGCCTCCATGACTGCAGAACAGAAGACACGTTTTGTTGTTTCTGTTTGCAAAGACACTGACTTGGGGAACTCCTCACTTGTGAAAGAGTGGGAGGAGGTATGTTGGGCTCAACTTAGATGGTCTGCCTGCACGTTCATGCGTCCTGGAATGTGAGTGGCAACGAGGAATATGTTGTTGGCGATGCAAAACTCCCACAGCTGAATGGTGAGGGTGCAGAGTCGTTGGGAAACAGTGCCTCTTTGCCTGTTGACATAGGAAAGTGCTGTGGTGTTGTCCGTGAGGACCGTGACACATTTTCCCTTGATTAAAGGGAGAAAACTGGTGACAGCGCGTGTTGTATAGCCAGGAGTTCTAGAAAGTTTATGTGTCGCTTCCTCATCTGTGTGTTCCACTTGTCTCCAACAGAAAGGCCCATGTAGTGTGCACCCCATCCCGTCAGGGAAGCATCCGTCGTAACGGTGACCTCGGGTGACGGAGGGTGGAATGGCGCTCCCTGAAGGATATTTGAAGGAACGGTCTACCAAAGTAAAGAGTCTGTATGCTGGGAAGAGGGGATAGGACGACAGTGTGTGCGTTTTTTGACTGGTCGTAGTTGTGGATGAACCAGAGTTGTAATGGACGTATCTTGAGTCTTGCGAAGACGTAGTTGCAGCCATCAGGCCTAACAGCCTCTGGATTTGGAAGGCAGTGACGGAGGGTTGGGTGCGGATGACGGTGGCTAGGGAAATGATATCTGCTGCCCTGTCTTGTGGCAGGTAAGCCATGCATATTTGAAGGGACGGTCTACCAAAGTAAAGAGTCCTGTATGCTGGG
>NW_015162515.1:174899-183519 GCF_001447785.1 Gekko japonicus | reverse complement strand
TGGCGGTGGAAGGGGTGGATAGTAAGGTGGAAATATGCGTCCTGGAGGTCGAGGGTGGCCATCCAGACGTGTTTCCGAAGCAACGGCATGATCTGTTGTAGGGATACCATGCGGGAGCAGTGGTAGGTCACAAAATGGTTCAGTTCCCTTAGATCTAATATGGGTCGAATGCCTCCATCTCTCTTCGGGACTGTGAAGTATCAGGAATAAACTCCCGTCCCTTGGAGGTGTGGTGGTACCTGTTCGATGGCTCCCTTCTGCAGAAGGACGGACACCTCCTCGAGGAGAGGTGGGGATGGGGGCGTGGAGACGACGACAGGAGTATTGGGGTTCTGGTGGAACTGAATTTTGTAACCTCGGGCCAAGTTGGACAGCACCCACTCGTCCGAGGTGATGAGACGCCAGGCGTGAAGAAAGGGAAACAGACGGGTAGGAGCTGACTCAGTGACAGGGAAGTCAAAAACCCTGCTTGGAGGGTTTGGACTGTTTGGTTGTTGGAACGGAATTTTGTAGCCTCGGGTTAAGATGGACAGCACCCACTCGTCCGAGGTGATGAGACGCCAGGCGTGAAGAAAGGGAAACAGACGGGTAGGAGCTGACTCAGTGACAGGGAAGTCAAAAACCCTGCTTGGAGGGTTTGGACTGTTTGGTGCGGGAAGCTTGCTGCCCTGAACCGAATTTTGGTTTCTGAAAAGCAGGTCTTTGGCCTCCCGAAGACGCTCGTGGTCTCCATCGTGTGTCTGGAGACTGATGAGTTGGTGTACGCCTCTGCCAGGACCTCGACCAGGTGCGGGAACGGTATTGTTGTTTTGCAGAGGACGAGACTCCTAGAGCTTGAGAAGCTTTTATGCTTTTGTCTAACTCTTGCAGAGTAGTATCTGTGGTAGCATTGAAAAGCCCCAGGCCATCGAAAGGGAGATCTTCTACATAAGATATAGTATCTATCGGGAGATTAGTGTTGCGGAGCCAGGAATGTCTTCTGAGAGCTATTGCAGAAGCCATTGTTACAGTTAACCCTCCCCATGGCAACCTAAAATGTCCCAAAGTCGTCACACCCACAGAAATGCTGCACTGGATCTTACCTGGTGTATGAATTTTTTTTGTTGTTAGAAAATATGTACACCACCCTGAATGCCTCTGAAGTAAACTGGATAGATTGATGAAAGATTCCTTTCTTCATGAATATGTCTCCTTAATAAAATCTGTTCTACGATTCGTACAGAGGGGGGAAAGCCATCTAACAGTTTGTGGGATTGAAGCTTACTAGTTTTGATTGGAAGTTACTACTGAGAAATGCAAACAGAAAATGTTCCCCATTGTACATTCGTTTGTCCTTTCCAAACTCTTTTACTCTTTCTAAACATTTTTATTTCCTAATGCATAAATACAGAAGAATTTTCACATTGGCACAATGCCTCCTGACACTGGAAATGGGAGGACGGTAGTTTAAACTACCAGTTATTAATTGCTTACGTAAATGTGATATCAGGTAGAGCCAATATTTCATGTAATGTTATATTGCCCTCTGTACAATAAACTGAGAAATACATCATCCCTTGGATAAGGAATTTAAATGAAACATCTGACATCCAAAGGATACAATACATTTTCTTTTAAATGGCTCAAATTGCCAAAGGGTGGGGGGGAGTGCATTCTTCAGGGGAGAAAGCGTTTCCCATAACTACCACTTTGGCTCAGCTACTGAAATTATGAAAGGGAAAACATCTTTCACCTCCCCACTGGACTTTTGCAGGCCCGCAGCATCAGCAACAGTGCTGCCTGTTAGCTGGGAAGATTAAAACAACTGCCAGCACAATCCTATGTAGGGTTACTCCAGTCTAAAGTCCAGCAATTTCACTGCACTTAGACTGCAGTAACACCACAAAGGATTAGACTGTGTGAGATACTTATTTTTAAATGACTCCTTTAAAGATACTGGAACCAACCCTGCTAATGACTCAAAACCACAAGTGCTGCGGCTAAAATTTCCAAAGCCCGAACTGGGAATACACTGACAGAATTATGTGGTTTAGTTATTCTGCCCTGTTCTGTCTCTCTTGCTTCGGAGAAGACGGGAGAAATGCTGGGATATGGCAGCGGTTTTTTGTTTTTGTTTTTTTTAAGCAGCAGCAACCTGGATGTGTCAACATGATAAAATGGTAAGTTTTCATCTTGTTATTTTGCTCCCAGACTATACTTTACAGAAGAGTTTGACTTAATCTCATGCTTGCAATTGTATATGACAAATGGCTATAAAGGGATCATTTGTAAATCTTCTTAAGTAGCGAGAGCTTTCCCCCCAAAACGACATACCTGCCAGGGAAAGGATGCTGGCCGACGAGGTCTCCATTCTGAAGGTGGTAATCACCGAAGAAATCAGGACTGGCTGCTCCATCGTGTGCAATTAACCCATCTATGGGGAAAAGGGGAAAGGCTGAATATGATGTTTTTGAACAAGACACAAGCTCAGTGGGATGAAGAGCCTCGACTGGCTCTCTGCTGGCTCTGCTGAGGGAGAGAGGCCAAGTGGCTCGGCCCGTCCACCATTTCGACACAAAGTAATGCTACTATTAGGGGTGTACGGCTCACTGACCTGGACGGCCCAGGCTAGCCTGATCTTGACCAATCTCAGAAGCTCAGCAGGGTCAGCCCTGCTCAGTATTGGATGGGCGACCACCAAGGAAGTCCAGAGTTGCTATGCTGAGGCAGGCAACGGCAGACCACCTCTGAACATCCCTTGCCTTGAAAACCCTACAGGGGGGTTGCCGTAAGCCAGCTGCAGTTTGACAGCAAAAAAAAAGAAAAAAAGACCCACTAGGTCTGCACTTCTATACTATTTGTTCTCTATGAGCGAAAGCAATACATTTGATCCAACACAGCAATGAATGTTAGAATTCCAGCATTCTACCCATAAACCACTTTAACAAATCTGCTCAGTGCTAATGGCATCAGTTTGCTGGAATTCGGTGAAGCCATACCAGGGTGGACCCCAACCCTATCCTACCAAACATTATTTGATCCAAAGAACCTGGGTGTCTCCCGGGACTTTCATCCTGCTGCGGCCCAAAAACCTCGTAAAAAGCCACCTCTAGGGATCGGGGGACCCTTAAAAGCAGCGCAGGCCGCAACATAACGTTGCTGAAACCCCATTCTTGATGAGAACATGGCATGCAAATAAAAATAACCACAGAGTTGTCTTTGATTATACAGTGGGACCTCTCTGGCCAACAGATCCAGCCGGTTTGGTGTAGTGGTTAAGTGCGTGGACTCTAATCTGGGAGAACTGGGTTTGATTCTCTCAGAGCTCGCTCAGCCCCACCTACCTCACGGGGTGTCTATTGTGGGGACGGGAAGGGAGAGGGGATTGTAAGCCGCTCTGAGACTCCTTTGGGTAGTGAAGAGCGGGGTATAAATCCAATCTCCTCCTCCTCCTCCTCTTCTCCTTCTTCTTCATTTTTTGTTTCCTCATTTGCCCCAATATTAACATTTCCATATCGACAATACATTTGTAACATTTCAGCAGCAGAAGGTTGTTACTACTTAAGCATCTTATTGGCAACTAACATAAATGAACAGGGTGCTCACAAGGTGTTACTTGGAGGCACGCAAGTGCTCAGGCATATGTCTTTCCAAATGTGCCTGAGACGTAATGGCCATACTCCGCTTCCTTAGGTTTATACTTGACCACTGGGCTGGGCTATTGAACGCCCTGCACACAGCTGTCTTTAATTTAATGGGAACAAGCTTTTCATCTGGTAAGCTACATGGTAGGAGGAGGGAAGGTGCCATGGTCTTGACCAGTGTCCCCCTCTAAGCTGAGTTAGTGTGAGCTAGCTCACAGTTTTTAAGCCTCCGCATCACACAGATTTTTGTCTGCACTCAGGAAGGGATGGCTCCAGAGCAAACTAGCTTATGCAGCGGCCAAATCGTTTGCTCACAACCTTAATGCCAGTAGCTCACAAAGTAGAATTTTTGCTCACAAGACTGCACAACTTAGAGGGAGCGTTGGTCTTGACCTATTTTACCAGATAGCAGAGGCTAAGTAGGGTCGGTACTAGTATGGGAGCCCACCAAGGCTCTGCAGAGGAGGACAATGGCAAACCACCCCAGCTTCTCACTTGCCTTGAAAGCCTCTTGCTGGGATTGCCATAATTTAGTATGACTGGCACAGCGGTAGAGCATCTTCTTGGCACGTAGAAAGTCCCAGGTTCTGCCCTTGGAATCTCCGGTTACAGAGGACCAGGCAGTAGGTGACGTGAAAGGCCTCCACCTGAGACCCTGGAGAGCTCCTGCCAGTCTTGACTATTCCGCACTGGCTTTGAGGGTTCAATGGTCTGATGCAGGTGAAGGCCACATCACGCGATTAGAGGAGGAAGCGTAGAAGCCTGCTATTATCCCTTCTGCACCGTCTATGCAGTTTAGCTGATGGTGGACAGCTGTAGTGAATTCATACCCCAACCCAACTTGAGCCAGGAATTTCTGTCAGGTGTCCCTTTTTAACTAATTGATCAACACTAGACTCATTTCATGTCTATAATGTACTTAAGCTTTTAAAGATGGTTATAATTCATACGCGGAAATTCCAGTTCGGTGCAGATTTACGAAAGCCTCCTAAATGAGGCAAGCTTCACGCGCCTTTCTGAAAGTCTGTCTCCTCCGTCAAAGACGGCTAGTCAGAGCCACAGCCTTCTTTGCCCACTGCCGGTCTCCGTCTCTTCCTGTAGCCGTTTGAGCACTGATGCATGATCGATTTGGGTGGTTCTTCGGTAGACGCTTGTCAGATTACTGGCCTTGATCTTCCCTTTCGTGCTGACAGTTTATTTAGGAATTTCTCAAATTGTTTCTAACTTACTGTCACGGCTCAGGTGGGGTGTCTCCTGACGCTGCCACCACTCTGGAGTTAGGATCCCTTGAGAAGGCCCAGAGCACCCTCCCAAGACCTTCAGACCTCCCTTTAGGCCGAATAACAGGCGTGAGGACCAGGCAGAGTAAAACAAGGAAAAGGTTTATTTTATAGGAGGTCAAACAACAAGGTGCAGAATAATAACAGTAAGTGGGTGAAAAGAAAAGAAATCAAATGCCCTAACACGTCTGAATATACTGTCCCTAGCTCACCATCTCAAGTGGCCTTACACTACTCACCCCTCTCTCAGGATGAGGGTTTTCCCCCTGCAGCAGCCTTTCTGCCCTCTGGAAGAAAGAACAGCTCTTCCTGCTGCTCCAGAACTTTTATTCCAATCCCTCCTCTTTTCCTATTGGTCCATTTTGGCTCCAAAACCTCCCAGGGGCCTCACCTACTGCTAGCCAGGCTCTCTGGGCCTAGTAGGCCTCTGGTGGCACAGCCCAGATCATGACACCCATATAGGGTTGCCAAGTCGTTGCAGTCGCCGCAGCGGGGGACTCCCGGGCAGCGACTGGAGCGCGCGCGCACACGTCACCCGGAAGTGACGTTAGGACGCCGGGCATGCTGGGGGTGGGGCCACGACCCTCAGAGGGAAAACCATAGGGAAGAAACTTCCCTCATCTGTAGACTTATTTTCGCTTGGAAGTTTAAAAAAAATCATTTCAGATACAAAGAACTGTGCTTCTCTTCAAAACTAAGGAAGTCCCTCTGTTGCTCCTGAGCCAGAAACAGCTTTTAAGGAAATTTGGAGTTTTCCCAACTAGAGTGTTTCAAAATCATATTGTCTCTCCCCTCCTTCCAAACTTCTCCTATAGGTTTGGCATGCCAGAGCCGGATGGAAAGACGGCTCTGGCAAAGGCATCATTGTCTGAGTCCTTCATGAAAACAGCCTCAACTATGAGGTCGGAACAAACATCTATTCCACTAACGAGGGCCCCTTGCCTAGAAAATTCTGTGGAAAAGGGGGCTATTGACATCTTTCACCGGCCATTCAAAGGAAGATCAATCAGAGATTGTGGCCAGGCTAGAAAAGCTCATATGTCAACTTCAAGGTCTGTCTAAGCAAGCCGACTTTCCTGAGGTAACCACATCGGGCAAGACCGACCTAAGAGGTCTGGAGGAGCCTTCCTTCAATGTTATGGAACAGAGCACATCACGAGGACAGGAAGAGATGTCCTCATCAGTTGCTGACCTCCCCTACCCATCGGATATACCAAGTGATGGGGGAGGCGGGATCTCTAAGCCTACTCACCTGACAGTATCACCGAGACTTTTGACACAAATGCCTGATAATCAAACATCTGAACCTCCACTCTCATCAGCATCCTTGGTCTCTAACAATAGACTTCTTCAAAGAGCATTAAATGGATTTGTATTTGATGATATGGGGAAAATTCTCGACAATATTGATTCTCGACAATATTGAAACAGAGGATGGACAATTATCGACACACCCACTTAGAATAATCTCTTGGAATGTTGCAGGGTGGTTTCGTTGTTTAACTAATTCGCCAGATAACTCTTTCCTTCATCAGAAATGTGATATCTTAGCAATTCAAGAGATATGGCTGGACCAAGAAATTACCCTACAAGGTTATAATACTCACCTACTGAAAGCTAAAGGAAGAAAGGGCCCGGGAAGGATGAAAGGTGGTCTGGCAATACTAATTTCAGCCTCTCTGGAGCTTAAATGTATAGAGAAATACACACACACACCCATTCAAGAGCAACGGCAATAGTACTGCATAGTAAAACAAATAGTCTGATTAAATGTCTATATCCCCCCCCTTTTAAAAGTCCAATTAGCTGAAGCTTGGAGACACCTGGAGAGCTATATAGTAAACTTAACTGCGGAGCATCCAGAGGCCAACGTTTTACTTATTGGAGATTTTAATGCTCGCCTTGGCCCAGATGCTGCAATCCTAGAACTTAAGGAATTTTTAGTGATTCGTATGATTCTTATAAAATTTCTCTTCTTCCTAGGTGTTTTAAGGATTCCACTTCAAATGTCCCAGGTTTATATCTAGCCAAAATGGCCAACAAGTTGGGTCTGTACATTTTAAATGGTACTTTCTTAGAAGATTCTGGCTGAATTTACCTATATGTCAGGTCAGAGACTTAGTACTACTGATTATATGTTAGCATGTGCTTCTTTATTACCTCTGTTAACTAACTTTAAAGTGCTTCCTATTTTTGATAGTGACCACTTCCCTCTTTTTGCCCAACTTAAGTTTCCTTCATCACGTCAAGCTCCTTCCCTTCACCCTTTGCATGAAGGTTCCCTGGTATTAGGTTGTAGATTGAGATGGTCTCCCCAGATGCAACCAAAATGCAGAGAAGTAATTGAGGTTAAAGGTTCCCAAATTAAAAAAATTATTTGTTAAGAAGCTAACACAGAGAATGACCTCCTTACGTGTTATAATAGACTTGTGCAGGAATTTAAAACTATTCTATATGAACCTAAAGGCCAACCCACAACACCCCACAGGAAATCTAAACCCTGGTTTGATGTGGATTGCCAAAAAGCAAGAATAACTGGGGTGAGGTAATCTGGGAAAGGTAAGCAGCAGGCTGTTCATATTCTGGAAAGATACAAAATGCTAAAGGGGAACAGGTTTTGTGTTCAAGAGAACAGATAGTCTGTTTCTCGATATTTAGGATCCTCTGTTTCAAAATTCTAAATGCCTGCATTTCATTTAACATGCAGAGGCTGTCCAAAGAGACACCTATAGAATGAATTTTCTTCTGGATCTGACAGTACCAGTTGGAAACAAAAGAATCAGCTAGCATCATATGGATATAGCTAGCAGGTTCTGCTCTAAAGTGTAGGCGTAGCCAAAACTTTAGGGTTAATAGCCATGCCCTAGTATCAATCAGATGCATTCCAGACTAAGCACATTGTAGCATAGCTGACACAGTTGGGGACCCCCAAAATACAGCGTAAGAACGTTGCTTGGATTTGCTCAAGCTGGGTATTGAAGGTGCTTACAAAATGGGTCTAGATAATGCAGCTCCCCTAACACTGCCTGAAGCAGTGTAGGCACCACCCACTGAAGCACCTTGCCCAAGAATGGAATATTAGCTACTGGACAGTAGTCAGTCCGTCACCTTTATTCAAGAGAAGAGCCCGCAAACTATCGACCTGTTAGCCTCTTAAATATATGTAGCAAATTATATGCTAAACATCTTCTGGTAAAGCTTGAAGACTGGCTGATTCAAGAAAATGTGATTGCGAAAGAGCAAGTTGGTTTTAGAAAGTATAGATCCACCCTGGACCATTGTCTTACTAGTCAACATCTTATAGAAAAATACGCTTACATCCACCAAAACTTCAACAACAACATGCTCCTATCTTATTGTATGCAGATAACGCTGTCATCTTAGCGAGAACACCAGTTGGCCTTAGGAGAGCTCTCGGTAAGTTTGCAGACTTCTGTAATAACAAGGAATTAATAATAACTTTTCAAAAGACCAAGGTTATGGCCTTTAAAGGTAAAGGTTCCCTTGCACGAAAGCCAGTCGTATCCGACTCTAGGGTTGCGGGGCTCATCTCCGTTACAAAGCCGAAGAGCCAGCGCTGTCCGCAGACGTTTCCGTGGTCATGTGGCCGGCATGACTAAACACCAAGGCGCATGGAACGCTGTTACCTTCCCACTGAAGTGGTACCTATTTATCTACTTGCAATGTCTTGCTTTCGAACTGCTAGGTTGGCAGGAG
>NW_015162515.1:171249-174881 GCF_001447785.1 Gekko japonicus | reverse complement strand
TCGCGCCGTCATGCGGCCCCCGGGTCTCGACCTCCTGAACTACCGACCTTCCACAGCCTGCAGTTCAGCATCTTAACCACTTGAGCCACCGCAGCCCCTATGGCCTTTAGGCCTAGACAAAAGAAAAGAATTTGGTCTGTAAATGGGCACTCATTAGAGCAGGCTTCCTGCTTTAAATACTTAGGTATGGTCCTTCAACCAAACGGGGCTAGGAAAGCCCATATACAGTATGTCACATCCAGTGTCCCCTCTAAGCTGAATTAGTGTGAGCTAGCTCACAGTTTTTTAGCCTCCGGCTCACACCTTTTTGTCTTAGCTCAGGAAGGATGGCTCTGGAGCAAACTAATTTATCACTTGCTCCCAACTTTAATGCCAGTAACTCACAGAGTAGAATTTTTGCTCACAAGACTCCACAGCTTAGAGGGAATAGCCAATGCTGTTCTTAAGTTCTATCGCACCAAAGGGGCCTATTATGTGCCAGCGGTTCAAAAACTTTTTCAAGAAGGCAGTTGGGCAGATGCTTTATGGCACTTTTATTGGGCCTCATTCCTCTAGTTTTGCCCCCTTAGAGCGGGTTCAGTCCAAAGTTTTTAGAGCAGTTCTTCAGGTCCCAAGGTGTGTATCAAATACTGATTATATATTGATGGAAGCCAAAATTACTTAAATTTCTGCCCTCGGGGACTAGCCCACCTGCTACTTGCAGACAACCTTCCGTCCAAATGGCTGAGAGCAGTTCATAGCAAACTACATGCTCTTGGAATCTTCCCCAAGCAATTCTGAGAATGCGTTGGGACGTAGCAATATTAGCCCTAGAGCAGAGAATGATGGACATGGAGAGACAGGCAGATCTCAGTAGATGACCTACGTTTAGAACCCCGGATTCTGTCAAATATCACATGAAACCCATGTTCTATTTATCGCAGCTTGATATTCACAAGTTTACAAAAGCCTTCACATTAGCCAGATGTGAGGCTTCCCCCTCCGCGCTGCTTGAGGGCAGATTCAAAAGGATCCCCCCTGAATACAGATTTTGCCAATGTGGCTCAGGGGAGATAGAAACTATTGAGCACACGATGCTCAGATGTAAGCAGTATAACAAGATCCGTGACAAATATATTACTCCGCTCATAATAGATATGGTGGGACAAACAGCTGGTGAGCAGTGTAACAGACTGTTAATCGATGGGAACGAGACAGTTACTGAATCTGTGGCGAAATTCCGGGTGGCATGTTATTATATTCGAAGCACACGATCAAATACGTAACAATAGGTCCCTAGTAGTCTCTGCTTCTTCTTTCTTATTTTATTACGTACGACTGTATTTTTACAGAGTTTTATTTTTATATCGGTTTTTATATATATACTGTTTCATCACGGGAGCGGTGCGCAGGGGGTTTCCCCCTTGCTTAATGATAACATCTGAACTGCCATGCTTTGTCAGTTCTAGCCCCGTGCTGGTGTGAGCAACCAAGCCTTGTCCTAGCTCATCGTCTACCCAGCAATTCAAAAGCTTCGGCGAGTAGATAAATTGGGGACCACCCGTAAGGGGGAGGGCACACCCCTCCCTTCGGGAAGGTGTTAGATGCCGAGTGCGACTTCTGAGGTGCGGCGAGATCGGAAAGATGAAAGAGCTGTGTCGGCTTCCCTGCAGTGGAGCGAGTCGGCCAGGCGGTGGCAGTGTGGCAGCACAACATCAAGAAGCCCTGATGTCATCAGCCAGCCGACAAGAATACATGCCGTCGGAACACAACTGATCCAGCCCGCAGATGTAGCCCCGGCTCGCTGCAATGTGTGTGTAATTAAAAAATGCTGCATGTTGTCTTCCCTATCCCCACAAACATTGTTAGTCCAATTGTCAAAAGAGTAACTGTAAAATCACTCTGAGCCCGCAGGTGTGTTGGAACGAGTGATTAATAAATCGAAATAATAGTAATTATTATTATTATTATCATTATTATGTGCATCTTATGGCTTGTTGTCGTAATAATAATAAATAGAATATTCAGTTCAAGTACTACACACTTAAACAAAAAAATATCAAGCCTGGCTAGCTGTGGAGTAAAAATTTATACCGAGCCTGTCTTTGAGATTGGGTACTCTGTGGATCTCCTCCGTGAGATGAATATAAAGAATCCAGGCAGCAGAGGAAAGTATGTATACCTATAGCAACCTTACCTGCATTGTAGTAAAGATCAGGTCGCTCCAAAATGTCCCCTTCGTGGATATAGGGCTCAATAGGGTCATCCCCATACAAATACTGCTCATTCTCATCCATCTGCCGACTCTCCACCATTTCCAGCCACTGTGAGTTGTGCCATCGAAACTTCTCACTCTGGATCTTCTTAGCCCATTCCTCATCATACTCCTAGTGGGAAATGTAGAGATTTTAATGTGAGGTTTTTCAAAGCAACAGTTTCACTTTGAAGGTGATGAGTTGAACAGAGAAAGACATTTTTCTGTTTCCATGAAATTGAAAGGAAGCAGCGATTAGTACAATGGCAAAGTGAAAAACAGAACACTGTAATTAGCAATGCAGTGTGTGATTTACTGAAAATGTAATTTGCAGGGACAGATTTTTAACAGAATAAGGTAAAAGTGAAAACACTGAATTAAGAGTCAACAGAAAAACCTAACATCATTGAGAAGCAGGGCTTTGATGTACAGTCAATTAATTGGTTGGATTAATTGATGTATAATCTCTGTACAGATTGAAACGATGGACCTGTTTAGTCAGACAGCAGGCCAATCTAAATTTGTGTATTATTTTTAATATGGGTAAATCACAGGTACCAGGCACTGTTTCAAAAGAGGCATTCCTCCTATCTGAAACCAGAGCGAAGGCCCCTCCTGAGATGGTGTCTGCTGAAGCTCCACATGCACATCAACAAGGTAACCTACGATCCTTCAGAAATATTGCTTTTACTGAAAGACGCGTTTAACCAACCAAACAAAATTCACACTACCAATCAACAGGGATTTCTTAAACCAAGTGAAAGCCATACTGCAAAACATATCTTTTAATACATAGGAACTGTTATTTGTGTTAAAACATTCAATACCTCTTGCTTGCCTTTGGGTGGTTATAAAACACACAAACTCCAGTGTTGCCAGCCCTCAACAGCAGCAGCACTGAAGACTACAGACTGATGAAAAACAACTAATATGATTACCCGCAGGGCTCATTTCCAGCCAGAACGGGCAGGAAAGCCATTCCGGCAGTTAACAAGCCCAGGAGCTGCAAGCCCCACCCCCAGCTCCCAGCAGCTCTCAGTCGGGCCGGGAGTGGGAAGCAGCATGTGCTCACTGCTGCTGCCACCGCCAGCAGCCAGGGTAAGTTGGGGTGGCAGGGGGCTTGATTGGGGGGGTGGGCCACGGGTGCTCAGGGCACTCGCAGCCTGGCTGGTGTGTGTGGGGATGGCGGCAGGGGCTTGATTGGGCATGGGGGGTGGGGCCGCGGGCGCTTAGAGCGCTAGCGGCCTTGCTAGTGCAGGGGGCCGTGGGTGCTCAGGGTGCCTGCGGCCTGGCTGGTGCGCGGGCGCTTAGAGCGCTAGCGGCCTTGCTAGTGCAGGGGGCCGTGGGTGCTCAGGGTGCCTTCGGCCTGGCTGGTGCGGGGTGGCGGCGGGGCCTTGAT
>NW_015162515.1:170977-171095 GCF_001447785.1 Gekko japonicus | reverse complement strand
AATGTGGTTAACTTGTCCATTTCAATCACTTCCTGTATTTTAAAGATTAAATCTTTTTTACACGGTATTCCCCCTTGTTTCCAATTCTTGGCCAACAAAATACGTGCTGCAGTGACAA
>NW_015162515.1:169362-169479 GCF_001447785.1 Gekko japonicus | reverse complement strand
ATTTCTTTCCCTCTTTCCTGTTAGAAGTGGAGGACTTGGCGCTGTCTCCTGTCTCAGACTTGAGAAGATGGCACCAAAGAGTTTAGACAGATAGAGAGGTCAGGACACACAGAGCAT